>NW_027069700.1:137253-221540 GCF_002906115.3 Quercus suber | reverse complement strand
CAACTATGCACTCGATGCAAATCATTTTCATTTCCAGTAGGATCCTCCTTAAAGATAACTGAAAGGTACACACTTTCATGCTCAACTTAGTCACAAAATGTTCACTTAGATAACTATTTTATAAAAGGATAAAGTATAATTAGACTCATTTTCTTGGTAGATGGCGGAGTTCCAAAGACCAGTTGCTTGGTCTTATGATGGCAATCTATAGATACTTCCGCTGGGGCTATGTGCTTCTAGGTCTAATTGCAATGTCCATGGCTGCAATAAGCTGGACTAAGGAAGATAGTGAAACTTATTGGATATGGCACAGGTACAAAATAATCCATAATTGTTGCACAACTATGATTCCCACCCCCCAAAAAAGGACTGTTTTCCCCATGTTTTTTCTCTAATTGTGCCTTCTTCTTTTTCAGCATTTGGCACATTTCTATTTACACATCAGCCTTCTTCTTTATTTGCTCGAAAGCAAAGACTCAAAATGTTGACAATGAAGAATCATCGGCTGCAGCATCGTATGAACTAACTCGGCAGGAATCATTCACTTCAGTTTGATAAACAAGGATAAGAAATGTTACTAAGAAAGATACAGAACCCCAAAAGAGTGGGGTCAGGGGGAGGGAAGAATAATAAGACTTCCTCATCCTGAATGATTTGTTTAAAGAATTGTCAATATATATATATATATATATATGAAAAAGTGAGGCTAGGAAATGCACAGATTAGACAATGGAGGCAATATCAGTTTTGATCATTTTTTTTAACTACCTTTTTTTGTAGTTTTACATGATTCATGTCTTTCCAAAATGTATTGATTTGCTGGGAAATTGGTAGAAAATGTTATAATTGATGAATATGCACTTTCTTTGTGGTAAATATCTTCACACTACATAAGCACAATTTCAGCAATCTATCATGTTGATGCAAATTTATTTGTTTTCTTGGCATTAATTCGTAGGTATTTAGCAAAACAACATAGTAGTATTTTTTGTTAATTATATACAATAAAATTTGGAACATATGTCATCCGTTTCATAATAATTGATGTTTTGGCTTAAAGCTTTGAGCCAAAACATCAATGGATTTCTTTTTTATTATTGGTTTTTGGTCCAAAGGTTTTTAAATATGTGAATGAAAAGGTTGGTTGGCTATGGTTTGTCCACATTTTAGTGGAGTCACCATTATCATGCCCCTTTGGACACACAAATGCAACCTGACTCACTATGTGAGTAACAACGCAAAAATGCAAGTATTTCAAGCACTTCCGTTTGTCCTTTTGTTTTTTTGTTGTTGAAACTCTAATCCAATTAGCCTTATTATTAGAAGAAGGAATCTTATATACTTGTTATATTGTTATATTGTGTCTCAAAGTATATGAGTCCCATATTGTGAGACATTTATCGCATGTAGCACATTCAAGAGATAGTATGGCCATAAGAATTACATTACATTCCATTATTAAATTGCGCTATGTTTTTTTTTTTTTTTTAAGAACCAAATTATTATTATTATTAACTAGTAAGTTGCCCGTGCAATGCACGGATAATGTTGTAATATTTTATGTAATATAGTTTTGAAGAATGTTGTACATATATTATAGCAATCACTTTCTATATGAACTTAACTATAGCATTTATATATATATATATATATATATACAAACAAACAAACAAAAACAAAGCACAAACATTGTTTTTTTTTTTTTTTTAGCCTTGACAGGCCATTGATAATCATAGTTCGGCTTGAGATTCTACGCCAATCCGTCTGCTTAGGATCATTCACAATATTAAAAGACCACATATAAACCTAAAATCCATTTAATTTTGAAAGGAAATGTTTCAGATTTTTTTTTTTTTTTGAGATGTTACTTTCTATGAAAACCAAATAACTTTGTCCATTAACCATCATAATTAAGAATAATGTCGCCCACCAACCTCATGGATCTTATTGCAGTAGGAAAAACTAATGTAAGAAAAGAAAAATATCTGCTTATGATTACAATGTAATGAAAACACATTAAAACAAAGAGAAAACCAACAGTGTTGCAATACAAACCCAATACAAATATTCATCAGTAAACATGCCTCTTTCCTTGAGACGGGTCTTTCCAACACTTTGTTTACTGGAGTTAATTGCAGGCTGTACCAAAGGAATCAAAATGATATTTAAGCAAATTTCGTTGAGTGCATATTTAAGTTCATCAAATATATAAATTCATATATGTTATTTATGGGAAGAACTAAATGCAAATTGAAGGAGTTTTTGATCTTGTTAATTGAGTTCATCGTAAGTTAATGTCATCTACATATCAAGATGAGAATGGACCTTTTTAATATTGTAGAACACATGGAAGAATCATACTGTTTATCAATATATATGAAACAAATGACTTTAAGCAAAAAATACCTTGGAGAGTGAATAGAGAGTGGTTTCTAATCTTTGGCACAATGAAAGCACAAACACCCTCTAGGGAGGGTCCCATTTGATTTACGTCAAGGAAAGCCAAAAACTGTTTGAAGAACTGGAAAGATTAGTACATATATCATTAGAAGAAACTTTCATCCATCAAACTATCAAACTCCATTAGGCAAAAACATAAACGTATTAAGCCAAAAAGCTGATCCTATGATTGATTTGAGAAGATACTTTTAGTGCTTGCGAACATAAAAAGACATCCTGGCTCTTAACAAATTAAGACGCAATCTTTTCTTTTGTAACATCAAATGCGGAAAGGGTCATCACTACTCAGTCTAGAATAAAGCAAGTGTTATAGCAAATCTAAAAACCTATACACGAAATTTACTACAATTTTGGTTGAATAAAAAAATTTACAAATTACCACATATATAGAAGACTGTAGCACTCTAAGAAATTGAATCAAAGGATTACAAATCACCTTTCTAAGAGAAATTTAATTAAACACATTACATGCAACAATTTTTTCTGTTCATAAAGTTGATCTTTCAAATAAAATAAACAAACGAAGGGATTAAAAAAAAAAAAGCATAAATATAGAGACACTATATTCGTATTAAAAAGAAGAAGAATGATTAACCTTCAATTAAAAGCAAGTTAGGTCTTGCCTTTGAAGTTTGCTCCTTTTGTATCTGTGAATGTCTTATTTAGCCTTGAAGTTCTTTCTCTCTTTCTTCCTGAGTAGCAATCATCTTTCTTTCTCCTTTTTTTGGGCATAGTGTCATTGACGGGTTTAACATTGATGAAGAGAAGACATGAAAGAGAGATAGTAATTGAATTTAAATATATTATGCAATGACCCTTGGGTTCATTTCACTTATAATAGATGAAAACAGGAACTTAAGAACAACCATGTTAATTATGAGGGAAGACGTGAGAGAGAGATAGTAATTGAATTTAAACATATTATGGCAATGACCCTTAGGTTCATTTCACTTATAATAGATGAAAACAGGACGTAAGAACAGCCATGTTAATTATGCAGAAGACAGAGAGGTTGGCAATTTGAAACGACTAAATCTTGTAGAAGAAGAGGAAACAACAACTAAGCTTTTGAAGAGATGACAGAGAATGGAGTCCTACGTAGCACTACACAATTTAAATGCTAACAAAAAAAAAAAAAAAAAAAAAAAAAAGTAGTTAACACAATCTTTTGGGTAACAGTAAAAAAGGTAAATGAGAAGAGGTTGAAGAAGTTAAATGCAATATTAGAGTGCCATATGGCAGGATCTCATGCACTCTTGCATGATGGCTCTGCTTATATATATATATAAGCAGAGCCATTTTTACCCTCAGGGTGTGCTACCATCTCTGACCCGGTTTACTTTTTACCCCCTTATGGTATCAGAGCCATTTTTGGCCGATCGTTGAGTTTGTAAGTTACAGTTTTATATTAAATCAAGTTGGCTGGTTATACCGCCATAGTTATCCATTATTTTGTGCATTTATATTCATTATTTTGAATTTATATGTTCCTAACTGTTTTACATCTATATTCTGTTAAGTTCTCCATTTACTATTCATCATCTCTCCCAGTTATTCTCCAATAAGGGCTTAAAAAAAAAAAAAAAAAATAGAACATCTAACATGTGAAAGGACTTTTGAGTCTTTGACCGTTTTTAGGAGCTAGGAATTAATTAAAAAAAGGAAAAAAATCTGTCATATAAAAGTTGCTTTTGACTTTATGCATCACTTTTGCAAGCGGTCAACTTTATTGGGTATTTAAAGAAGCTGAAATTCAGGCTTGGGCTTAAGTTGGACGCAACCAAGAAAGAGGAAAGAGAAAGAAAATCTGAAAGAGAGAAAGAGAACGCCGGTCAAGTCTGGAATTTGAGGGAGGAAAAACCATGCGCTACGAGTTTGAGAAACTGCAAGTGACGCCGGTGAGTGGAGAAATGAGAGAGTGAGGATTTTTTTTATTTTTATTTTTTCCTTCTTCTTTTTCTTGTTTTGGCTTGGTATGCATTTACCGGCCGAAACTCTCGGATTTCGCCGGTACAAGGCCAGTACACCTGGTATTTTTCCCGGTACGAAATAGGGGGTTAAGCGTACCGGATCACTAGCCGGTACGGTACGAGATTAACTTCCTTGATTAAGATACCATCGTATATCTTTTGTGCGATGATCATTCCACAAGTATAAGTCCTTGTGGGGTGTGAGAGGAGAAGGGTAAGGGTTGAGGTTCAAGTCTCTAGGAGAAGACTTCACACACATATACATTTAGATTATTTTAGAATAGAATTTCTATCCTATAAAAAAAAAATTAAAAAAATATAAAATAATACTTGTGGGGCCTAAGAATTTGACGACTTCGGCCCATTTTTGTACTGGGCTTTGCCGAGAAGGAAGAAACTTCCGAGGACGAACCAAGAAAGCACATATTGCCAAGAGACATCGCCGAGGACAATCCTGTCCTCGGCCAGCAAGATCATAGAAGGGAAGAGTGGCATGCCATCAAAGGCAACCTCTCAGAGCATTCCGAAAAGAAGGACGAGTACAAGGGGTCAGCCATGGGAGCATGGTGGAGGAGCAGTTCATGGAGAAACTGTCACCTCCGCATTAAGTGCTCCTAACTAACGTCCTAACCACATTAATGAGGAAACAACCTCTAAACAGCGTTACCTCAATTACCGCAACTCACAGAATACCAGAAAGGATGTCTGATAGGACAAACACTCAAGTATAGACTTAGATGATTAACAAGTGGAAAGCTAAGATCATTTAAAGAGGACTATATAATAGGAGAAACCGACCATAAGAAAAGAAAGGAGGATGGCAATCTCAAGAACTCCTACAACCATGGCCATCCAACACACAAGAATAGAGCTCCTCGGATGGTGCCGAGGATGAACTTTCTTTGATAAACTCAACTCATTTCTATTTGATCATCATGTAAATCCATTCTAGTCATTATCCGCGCACTAAAGCCTAGCTCTTTGGCTTACTCTCTACAAATTCATTGTACCGGGTTCACTGGGCCTAGATCCCATTCGTTTTTGGGCTTAGTCCGAAAATCGAGACCCTACAATAGTTATTAAGGATGAACTTAAGACTTAGGCTTAATGGATTTCAGTTATTTCAGGATAAAAAATTCTTAAGGGGGGAAAGTAAAAACAACAATTAAACTTGTAAAAAATTTCGAAGTAAAATATTCTTAACTTATTTATAAGTGATAGAATAGATTTCTAGTACTTAAGTCTAACTTCGTCGATATTAAGTCTCAAAAAACCAACAAAAAAAATAACAAAATTAATCTCAAAGCACAAAATCCAAAGTAAATGAAATTAACAAATTTAAAATAACACACACGTGTGTATATAAGAGAATTTTCCTCTTTTAATTGGACTTTTATGTGGTTTAAAAATACTTTCATTAATGAAGGATAACTTCATTTAGAAATATGGTCATAAATGTTAAATAACAAAATTCATTTTGAATTTAAAAAGAAAATTCCTAAAATTTAGGATTTTTTTCCTTCATGTTCAAAAAAAAATTACAGTTACTGTTTATCTCTAAAATTCACCCTTTTTATTTGTTTGAAAAATAAAAATATATATTTCTAAATTATAATAGATACAAATTATTAACGTTTACCCAAAAAATAAAAGAGTCTTTAAGTAGGGGTGGCAATTCGTGTTTACGGGTCGGGTTCGTGTTGTGTCAAGCCATTAGTATTCGGTTACATGGGTTGACCCGAACTCGACCTGTTTAGTAAACGTGTTAGGAATCCTTAACCCAAACACGACTTGTTTATTAAACAGGTTGACCCGACCTGACACGTTTAACTCATTTAATTAAAAAGTCATGTAAAGGTCAATACAAATTACTCATTTAATAACCTATTTGATTAATAGGTCATACCAAACCTATAAAATGTTTATCAATTCCTATATATCTAATATTAAAATACAATTACAACTATAAATATAGTAATAAACATATAAAAATAACCATTAATTAAGCAATAATATTAAAATAACTTATAATTTTATAAGCTAAACAGGTCAAACGGGTCAAACAGGTTTGCATATTGAACACAAACACGACCATTAAAAGAGTTAACCGTGTCAACCCGAATATGACCCGAACCCGTTTAGCCTCAACCCATAACCTGTTTATAAACAGGTTAGTCATGTTGGGTTCGTGGGTTATGTTAGATTTTGTCACCCCTATCTTTAAGTATACGCAACGTGCATGCTGTGAGACTAGTATATATTTCAACTGAACTTTTATTTAGTTCAAAAATACCCTCATTAATGAAGGGTAACTTCATTTAGAAATAGTGTTATAAATGCCAAATAACAAATTTCACTTTGAATTCAAATTTAACTTTCAAAAAAATAAATTACAGTTATTATTTATCCCTAAAATTTATCATTTTTATTTGTTTAAAAAATAAAAAAGTATATTTCTAAATTATAATATATGTAAATTATTAATTTTTATCCAAAAATTAAAAAGCCTCAAAAAACACAATTTCTTTTTTACCCATTAAAAAAAAAAAAAAGTCGATATCCAGTTTTTATACAAATTATTTAAAATTAAAAAGCCTCAAAAAACACAATTTCTTTTTTACCCATTAAAAAAAAAAAAAAAAAGTCGATATCCAGTTTTTATACAAATTATTTTTGCCAAATGCCGACCAAATATCCAAAATTTCCCTATACGTCATAAACCTTGATTGGTGTTGTATGTGTATGAATAGTAGAGAGGCAATGGAGCTCCTTTTTCTTCATTGTCCTGTAATTAGGAACTTATGGTCTCTGTTGTTTTTGCTTTATCTGGAGTGTCTTTGGTTATGCCAAAGATGGTAGTTCAGATGTTGGCTTGTTGGCAAGGAAGGTTCCATAAGCACAAGAGAGTAAAAGTTCGGAAGGCTGCTCCTTTTATGTATTTTGTGGACTGTGTGCTGAGAAAGAAATGGCAGGAGCTTTGATGATGTAGAACTTTCAATTCATGTTTTTAAACCATCATTGTTATGGTCCTCCTATGATTGGATGAATGCCTTAGGCAGAATCATTCAGTGATTCTGTCATAAATCCTGTGTTTGGAGGGATTGTGGCTTTTTTGGAATGTTCCTTGCATAACTTTGTAATGCCAAATACTCAAAAAGGCCGCATGATGTTCCTCAACAGTACATTTATTGCATGCATGCCCTTTGAGTAGGCAAATCTAGATTGAATATGAAACAATTATGTTGTTAATCTTGTTGGAGTAAATATCATCATGATTGGGACGTTTTAGTTATGTCATTCTTTTCTGCCTATAGAAAAAGTATAGAATGGCATCCTATGGTTAAGATGAATTTTTGGCAGAAAGGGTGCAATGCTGAGCAGTCCTTGTATACACAATACAATCTTCAATCTTGTTTTGAGCGAATTTTCTTTATGTCATGTTTACAGGTTGTCTTGAATAATGCCACTGTGGAGACAGACAATCCTGATCTGCAGGATCGAGCATACATATATTGGCGTCTCTTATCGACCGATCCCGAGGTATGATTTTGCCAAAATGAACTTTTGTTTCTGTGTTGATTTAAAGTCCACTACATGATCCTTTTAATTATTTTAGAAAGAACTGCATTTTGAGATGGGAGGCTGCAGGGAGTCCTCATGCTTATGTCTCAATTAGCACTTCTATGTCAATTCTATGTTGGATTAGATGATCAAACTCAGCTTAAAAAAGCCTGTTCCTTTCTTAGGGTCCTAAGAATCCAACAAATTTCAACCCCTGTAGGAAAGAGGCTGATTGCACTGGTAGTCAGCCATGTCATGCCCTGTAGGGTTTTTATAAGAAGTCTGGCTGCAGTCATCTATAATACTGTAATAGACAATTTTAGGACCACAATATTGAGTTGTACATTAATGGGCCTATGTTCTTATCTCTCAGGCAGCTAAGGATGTTGTGTTAGCCGAGAAGCTCGTGATAACTGATGATTCAAACCAACTTGATCCATCTCTTCTGGATGAGCTTCTTGCTAACATTGCTACACTATCTTCTGTGTATCACAAACCCCCAGAAGCATTTGTAACCCGTGTGAAGACAACAGCCCAGAAAACCGAAGGTAATGACTATCCTGAGGGTGGGAGTGGAACAAGATATTCTGAATCATCTGCTCACGCAGCTGATGGTGGTGTATCTCCAACTGGTTCAAGTAATGTTCCATATTCTGCTGCAAGGCAACCAGCCCCTGCACCACCTTCACCTGCTGCTCCAGTGCCAGATTTGCTTGGTGATCTGATAGGCCTTGACAATAATGCTATTGGTCCTGTTGATCAGCCTGCTACTCCTAGTGGGTAAGTATGATATAATGTGTCTTCTTGGTGTAATATGTAATTGTTACACTTTTTTTCTTTTTAATTGAAAAAAAAATTTCATTAATAATATGTCATGAATGTTGGGAAATGTCCTATAATTTCTTGAGATAATCCAGGGAGCTTGTGAATACTTAGGAACAGTATAACATTGTTTAGATATGTATAAAATTGGTCTACATGAATTTAATGATAAACTTGGCACGATTTGTCTAGCTTGAAAAGATTCTGATTATTTTGTTTCTAAGACGAGCGAAATCTGAATGCATGCTATAACTCGCACTTACTGGATTTGCTGGCCTTAATTGCAGCCCTCCATTGCCCGTTGTACTACCAGCATCTACTGGCCAAGGTTTACAAATCAGTGCACAGCTGACACAACAGGATGGTCAAATATATTACAGTTTATCGTTTGAAAACAACTCCCAAATTCCACTCGATGGGTTCATGATTCAGTTCAACAAGAATACATTTGGTCTTGCAGCCGCTGGACCTTTGCAGGTAACTAATACATTCTTCCATTGAGATTTGAGAGGGATATTCCACTTTGGGTTGTTTGGCTTACTTCCCAAACCTAATAGGACCCTTATATATCTCTATTTCCCTCATATTGATATTTTGCATTTATTGGTTTTAAATTGATACCTTTCCATCTAATAGGTTCCACAAGTGCAACCTGGGACATCATCTAGGACTCTTCTGCCTATGGTTATGTTCCAGAATGTTAGGACATATGTGTTTCACTTGTTAAGAATATATGTCATTATTTTATGTAGTTGGCTAATCCTTTGACAAAACGCACTTTACTTGTATTTGGGTAGATCTAAGTTGTGTTTAATACTTGAAGAAACATGTTGTTCAAGTCTAGTATTAAAGCCATGAAGAGTGGACCAAGAAACAAGTGAAGAAAAGGTGTTCAATAAAGCTGGACAGATAGCTCGACACCTGCGATAGATAGCTCAATAGCTTCTTGATAGCTCCTCCACACCTGGCTATCTGTCGAGCTCTTTAGCTGATTCTTATCGCAATCTCGATAGTTTCTCGATAGTTGGTCGATCGATCGAGAAAGTTTCTGTCCCCTCGACACCTTCTCGACACCTCCTCGATAGCTGCTATCTGTCAAGATTCATTAAATCTCGACACCTCCTCGACATCTCTCGATCGATCGAGGTTACGGGAAATCAGAATTTTCAGATTTGATTTTTGGGCCAGGCTTTTGTATTTGTGTAGGGTTTCTTTTCTCACAACCCTAGACCTATATAAGGCTTGTTTTAGAGGCCGTCACATAAGAGAATACAAGGAGAACATATGCAAAAGGTGACCGGTGCCTTATTCTCTCTGAAAGAAGCTACTGCGTCTTTGCGCCTTAGGGTTTTGTAACCAAGTGCTTCTTGATCTTTATTGTTGATAAAGTGAAGAACTTTGCAGCCAACATTCTTCTTCCTCAAGTTGGTGAGTGAGTTGCGTACTGGGATTCATGCAAAGGAGTTAGTCACGTACTGGGATCCGTGCAACAAAAAGGGTGGCGTTCATATATTGAAGAGTTCAGAGGTTCTGAAGCGGTAGAAAGTTTCTGCTGTGAGTTCATCTATGGGGATTGTAGAGTCTAGGGACAAAGGTTTTGTACTAGATCTAAAACTTCTCTTTACTATAGTGGATTGCTTTTCGGGAAGGTTTCCCCCCAGGTTTTTTACTGTGAAACTGGTTGGTTTCATTGGTTTTCTTGGGTCATCATATCTTGTCTTATTTATTTTTTCCGCTGCATGATTTTGACATGATATTGATGTTTGTTTGTTTTAACAAGTTTGATTCATAATAAATCTAATTAACAACTTGGGTTTAAAACTTGTTAATTCTATCAACCGGGGTCTATATTTCCCATCAAGTGGTATCAGAGCGGGTTCACTCTAATTGGATTAATTTCCTGAGTGTGATCCATTGACCCCTGTTGTCATGGATAGAGGACAATCTTTATTTATACCTCCTTTATTTGATGGAACTAATTATGCGTACTGGAAAGTTCGTATGAAAGTTTTTTTGTAGGCTCTAGGTGAACAGGTATGGCAAGCTGTTGAAGTTGGCTGGATTAAGCCGAAGGAAGCACCTGTGGATTGGGATGATGCAACAATTGTAGCTGCAAATTTCAATAGTAGGGCCTTGAATGCTTTGTTCTATGGGGTGACTAATGAGGAATTCAAGAAAATATCATCCACGGAAGTTGCCAAGGCAGCATGGACCATTCTTGAGACCACCTATAAAGGTACCAAGGCAGTAAAGACTGTGAAGTTTCAACAACTCACTAGTAGTTTTGAAGAAATAAGGATGGAGGAGGATGAGACCTTTGATGAGTTCTATGCCAAACTCAAGGATTTTGTGAATTCTGCTTTCAACCTTGGAGAATGTATTGCAGAATCCAAAATTGTTAGAAAAATTCTTAGGTCCTTACCTGAAAGATTCCATGCTAAGATCACTACCATTGAAGAAGTAAAGAACATTGATCAAATTCCTTTGACTGAACTTGTAGGGAACCTTCAAACCTGTGAGATGGGATTAAGCTCAATGGGAAAATGTGGAAAGAGTAAAAACTTGGCTCTTAAGGGTATAGAGGAAGAGATTGAGGACTCTGAAACCGAAGATGAAGATAAAGATGATGATGAGGATGAGAATCTATCATTCATAACTGATGAGATTATCAAGCTTCTTCAGTTCAGGAAAAAGGATAAGGGCAAACCTCCTAGGAAACCTAAATCCTCTAGGAAGGGCAAGAATGAAAAACCCCTTATTCAATGCCATGAGTGCAAAGGTTTTGGTCATATAAGGATAGAGTGCCCAAACTACCTCATTAAGGAAAAGATCAAGGAGTCAAAAGATAAAGGGTTGGTTGCTACCTGGAGTGATACTGAGGATGACTCTTCTGATGAGTTTGTGTATGAATGTCGTCAAGTTATAGCCTTTGCTGCCACAACCGATAAGGTGATTGTGGAGAGTGCTAGTGACGGTGAGGATTCTTCTGATGATGAAGTACCTAAGAAGATGACCCTTCAGGAAGCCTCTGATAAGACTGGCTTAAGATATGTTATTTCCTCCAGCCCCTCCTAGTCTACGGCTTCTGGATCAAAGACTATCTTTGTGCCACAATCTGAGAAAGGTAATAAAGGTATGAAATCTAAAACTGATTTGTCTAATTCTAAATCCTTTGTTAGACCTCATGTTTGTCACCGCTGTGGTGTTTTTGGACACATTCATCCTAATTGCTTTAAGTTGTATCCTTATAAGCAATTGTCCAAATGGTTACAGGTTTCCTCTCAAGGACCTACACCTTTGTTTGGAGAGTTATTAAAAACTTTGAGCTTTTTAACTCTATTTCAGGAGAATTTTATTTCTTCTATGTCCTTTAGTAGACATACTAGGACACGTGCCTTTTTCATCTTCACAGCCAAAGACTCGTGCTGTGTGGGTGAGAAAGGAGCCTAAGACTTAATTGTCTTTTCTGTTTGTCCTCTGCTTTGATTCTTTCTATCTAAAGTAGGACTTTCTTTGCTTGATTTCTTATCTGTTTTTGGAATCATGCTTTCATGCATCTGCATATTTCTATCATGCCTTCATGCATATGCATTTTTCTTTCATGCATTCATGTTGTTTATCTGTTTTTGTTTGGTTGTTTAGTTTTTATTTTGTTTTGTTTTAAAAAAAAAAATCAGAAAAATACAAAAACAGTGTGTTTTGTGTACTTTGGTACTTGTGTACCTTGGATGGCCATTGAAACAAAGTTTTCTAAACTTTGTATCTCTTATAGCTTAGATGAGCATCTCTATGCACAACAAAGCAAGTGAGTTTTGTGGCTCGTGTTTGTGATGAGTAAGATTAAGTTATCTCTTAAAACTTAACACTCATATCACTCTTTTTGACGGGTAGGACTAGAAAATTCTAAGAGAAATGCATAAATAACCATCTCACCACTGTTGCCCGCCAATCATAATATGACATATGTATTCTTCAGCATAGCAAAAGTGCAGTGTCAAAGACATTCGTATGCTTCGGCATAGCAAAAGTGCGATGTCAAATGCTTAACATCTTGGGTATTTCTTTTCTCTCTTTTATATACCCATGTATGATATGCTAAAATAAAAGAAAACGTGCAAAGAAAATAAAAAGCAAAAAGATCAAAAATACTTTAAATATGGTTGCAAGCGTGTATTTTAGGAGATGTGGGAGTTATAGGATATACCTCGAAGGTGATAGTCCCCATCAAACAGTTATGATTGTGTGTGAGTTAAAAGTTATTTTCTCATATCTCAGATCGTCATAACTTGTATACACATATGCAATCTTGCGATGTTTTTCACACACAACACGCAATATTCTTTGCTACTCTTGATACATGTGCAGGTACAATGTGATTTAGCCATCACAAATGTTTTACATGTGTTAATGTATGCTCACTAAACTGTCTTGACTTATTTTTGAAATATAAAATTGTTTAGACTTGTATAGTGTGTATGTGTGTTTTGGAATTTATGTGCTTAACATTTTTCTTATTTTTCACATGTTTTGCATCATTCTATTATCTTGTCATCCATAGCATCTTGTTTCATTACATTCATGCATTTATATGGATTTCTTTGTACCCCCTTGATCATCCTTGATCATTTTTATCTTTCTCGGGTTAAGCTTTCTAGCTTCTTGTACCCTTTGTCAATCATGACAAAAAGGGGGAGAGAAATTGTGACTTTGTGGTTTCTTTTTTAAGATTCTACAAGTTAGGGGGAGAAATACATTTCTTTGTAAGGGGGAGATGTGTTTCATCTTGTTAGGGGGAGTGCTTACTTCCTTCTTCTTGTACCTTGGGTCTTGTGACCATGTTTACATACATTGTGTTTATCTTCTTTATATGCTGATGTATGTTTCTTTCACCTACCTTACATGTGTTGTTTCTTTTCTTTCTTCATAAACATGTTTCTTATACTTGTATGCAATCTATTATTTCTGTTTCACACTAAGATGCCTTGATGAGTGTTGTTTAAAGTGTTTCAGAAATACAGGTTGTCAAAGTCTACTTGCCATAAACTCTCTTCTTGCAAAGTTTTTCAAGAGTTTGTGTTAGGATAGATTTTATTGTATCAACAAGTGAATATGAGTTGAGTGATTTATGACTTCTCTCATATGTTCATTTGTTTGTTGTGGTTTTGTCACGGATTGCCAAAGGGGGAGATTGTTAGGACATATGTGTTTCACTTGTTAAGAACATATGTCACTATTTTATGTAGTTGGCTAACCCTTTGACAAAACGCACTTTACTTGTATTTGGGTAGATCTAAGTTGTGTTTAATACTTGAAGAAACATGTTGTTCAAGTCTAGTATTAAAGTCATGAAGATTGGACCAAGAAACAAGTGAAGAAAAGATGTTCAATAAAGCTGGACAGATAGCTCGACACCTGCGGATAGATAGCTCGATAGCTTCTCGATAACTTCTCGACACCTGGCTATCTGTCGAGCTCTTCAGCTGATTCTTATCACAATCTAGATAGCTTCTCGATAGCTGGTCGATCGATCGAGAAAGTTTCTGTCCCCTCGACACCTTCTCGACACCTCCTCGATAGCTGCTATCTGTCAAGATTCATTAAATCTCGACACCTCCTCGACACCTCTCGATCGATCGAGGTTACGGGAAATCAAAATTTTCAGATTTGATTTTTGGGCCAGGCTTTTGTATTTGTGTAGGGTTTCTTTTCTCACAACCCTAGACCTATATAAGGCTTGTTTTATAGGCCGTCACATAAAAGAATACAAGGAGAACATATGCAAAAGGTGACCGATGCCTTATTCTCTCTGAAAGAAGCTACTACGTCTTTGCGCCTTAGGGTTTTGTAACCAAGTGCTTCTTGATCTTCATTGTTGATGAAGTGAAGAACTTTGCAGCCAACATTCTTCTTCCTCAAGTTGGTGAGTGAGTTGCGTACTGGGATTCATGCAAAGGAGTTAGTCACGTACTGGGATTCGTGCAACAAAAAGGGTGGCGTTCATATATTGAAGAGTTCAGAGGTTCTGAAGCGGTAGAAGGTTTCTGCTGTGAGTTCATCTACGGGGATTATAGAATCTAGGGACAAAGGTTTTGTACTAGATCTAAAACTTCTCTTTACTATAATGGATTGCTTTTCGGGAAGGTTTTCTCCCAGGTTTTTTACTGTGAAATTGGTTGGTTTCATTGGTTTTCTTGAGTCATCATATCTTGTCTTATTTATTTTTTCCGCTGCATGATTTTGACATGATATTGATGTTTGTTTGTTTTAACAAGTTTGATTCATAATAAATCTAATTAACAACTTGGGTTTAAAACTTGTTAATTCTATCAACCGGGGTCTATATTTCCCATCATAGAATTTGTCTCAAGGTGGAGCTCACTTTTACAAGTAGCTGTGAAAAACAGTCAACAGCCAGTGTGGTACTTCAATGACAAAGCCCCATTGCATGTGTTCTTCACTGAGGATGGGAGAATGGTGCGTGGAAACTTCCTTGAGGTAAAAATATATGTAGTCATTTCTTCCTTTTGGAATAACATGGTGGGTTTGATCCCTGTTAGCAAATAAATACAAAAAGAAGAGAGAGAACAAAACTTTACTTCACTGCTTTCGCTTTTTTGTGCTTGTGTTAATTTATTTAGGATTGTTATGTAGTTATACTGTGCATTTAATTTCAAAGGGAAGAACAGACCTGTTTTAGTCAGAGAGACAGAGACATTAAAATATCAAAACAATCTCATCTCTACCACGAGTAAGACATAATAATAAACTACTTGATGTTCATTGCTCTATCCACTAATTGCAGCAGCATAGCTAGCCTTTCTTTACTTGCATACCATGTGTTGATGTGTTCTATCTTGGTAAGATTAAGTTGAAATCAGAGTGGAATGATAGGTAGAGAGAGAAATTTTTAAGAATGAAGGTTAGGTTGAGAAATTTATGGAATAAATTGCATACAGCTTGTTGAGTTATATGAGCTAATAGTTAATGAACAAGTATAAAAGTTGTAGGCTGATGACATGTTGATTCAGATAATGATTTCACTGTGCATTTATAGTTTGAATTGATTGATTATGGCAATTGAAATCTGAAATGTCCTATAATTTCTTGAGATAATCCAGGGAGCTTGTGAATACTTAGGAACAGTATAACATTGTTTAGATATGTATAAAATTGGTCTACATGAATTTAATGATAAACTTGGCACGATTTGTCTAGCTTGAAAAGATTCTGATTATTTTGTTTCTAAGATGAGTGAAATCTGAATGCATGCTATAACTCGCACTTACTGGATTTGCTGGCCTTAATTGCAGCCCTCCATTGCCGGTTGTACTACCAGCATCAACTGGCCAAGGTTTACAAATCAGTGCACAGCTGACACAACAGGATGGTCAAATATATTACAGTTTATCGTTTGAAAACAACTCCCAAATTCCACTTGATGGGTTCATGATTCAGTTCAACAAGAATACATTTGGTCTTGCAGCCGCTGGACCCTTGCAGGTAACTAATACATTCTTCCATTGAGATTTGAGAGGGATATTCCACTTTGGGTTGTTTCGCTTACTTCCCAGCCCTAATAGGACCCTTGTATATCTCTATTTCCCTCATATTGATACTTTGCATTTATTGGTTTTAAATTGATACCTTTCCATCTAATAGGTTCCACAAGTGCAACCTGGGACATCATCTAGGACTCTTCTGCCTATGGTTATGTTCCAGAATTTGTCTCAAGGTCCCCCAAGCTCACTTTTACAAGTAGCTGTGAAAAACAGTCAACAGCCAGTGTGGTACTTCAATGACAAAGCCCCATTGCATGTGTTCTTCACTGAGGATGGGAGAATGGAGCGTGGAAACTTCCTTGAGGTAAAAATATATGTAGTCATTTCTTCCTTTTGGAATAACATGGTGGGTTTGATCTCTGTTAGCAAATAAATACAAAAAGAAGAGAGAGAGAACAAAACTTTACTTCACTGCTTTCGCTTTTTTGTGCTTGTGTTAATTTATTTAGGATTGTTATGTAGTTATACCGTGCATTTAATTTCAAAGGGAAGAACAGACCTGTTTTAGTCAGAGAGACAGAGACATTAAAATATCAAAACAATCTCATCTCTACCACGAGTAAGACATAATAATAAACTACTTAATGTTCACTGCTCTCTCCACTAATTGCAGCAGCATAGCTAGCCTTTCTTTACTTGCATACCATGTGTTGATGTGTTCTATCTTGGTAAGATTAAGTTGAAATCAGAGTGGAATGATAGGTAGAGAGAGAAATTTTTAAGAATGAAGGTTAGGTTGAGAAATTTATGGAATAAATTGCATACAGCTTGTTGAGTTATATGAGCTAATAGTTAATGAACTAGTATAAAAGTTGTAGGCTGATGACATGTTGATTCAGATAATGATTTCACTGTGCATTTATAGTTTGAATTGATTGATTATGGCAATTGAAATCTGATACTTATTTCCATCACAGACGTGGAGGTCCCTTCCTGATTCAAATGAGGTTTCGAAGGACTTCCCAGACATTGTGGTGAACAGTGTAGAAGCAACTCTAGATCGGCTGGCTGCATCAAATATGTTCTTTATTGCAAAGCGCAAGCATGCAAACCAGGATGTATTCTACTTCTCTGCTAAACTCCCTCGAGGGATACCATTTTTGATCGAACTCACAACTGTCATCGGAACTCTTGGGGTCAAGTGTGCGATCAAGACTCCAAGCCCTGAATTGGCACCTCTTTTCTTTGAATCCCTTGAGACTCTCCTCAAGGTTTGAATCTTTTAGGTCAATTTAATGTGTATATTTTTTGTATTTCTTAATTTGGCTATTATCTGTAAAATCTATATTAGCTGTTGGGATTTTGACTGATTTTCTTGTTTTTGTCTTCTCTGTTATTTGCTTTATTGTTAGCTGTAATTCTACTTCTCTGCTAAACTCCCTCGAGGGATACCATTTTTGATCGAACTCACAACTGTCATCGGAACTCTTGGGGTCAAGTGTGCGATCAAGACTCCAAGCCCTGAATTGGCACCTCTTTTCTTTGAATCCCTTGAGACTCTCCTCAAGGTTTGAATCTTTTAGGTCAATTTAATGTGTATATTTTTTGTATTTCTTAATTTGGCTATTATCTGTAAAATCTATATTAGCTGTTGGGATTTTGACTGATTTTCTTGTTTTTGTCTTCTCTGTTATTTGCTTTATTGTTAGCTGTTCTGCCACTTACATTATTTTTAATTTGTTCAGACTCTTGAGATTTTATTCCGGGAGTTTTCTATTTTGATGGGGGGTCATTTGTCAGTGTCGTATCTATTGTTCTTGTTACTTTTCTCTAGATGATACTTACAATTTTGTAACTTGTTACCTTTTTGTGTGTATGCCAGTTTTTACTTTACCTTTATGGTTGCACAACTCATAGTTAGTAAAATACGATACGTGTATGGTACAGAAAATATACGGATGTGTATACTTCGGTCATTTTAAGAAAAATACGTTTCAAAAATTCGGCAGAAAAATACGAGAACGGATAAATAACGGTACGTGTATATTACGTGTATAATACGTTTATATTTTAAAAAAATGTTACAAAAAATACGGAAATATTTGTCAAGTATTTTATTATATAGATAAATAGTAAATACAATAGTTGTTCTATTATGTTTAATAGAAGATTATAAAGGATTTAATATGAATTTATGAAGTAATCTACTGTAAGTACTAAGCAGGCTTAGGGTCCATTTGGTATATGTATTTAAAAATTGAAAATTGTTATTTAAAAATATTTGTAAAAATACGTATAGGTAAAAAAGTACTAGCAGATTATAAATATTTATATTGTATAATATATAAATAAATAAATAAATAAATAAATATATATATATATATATATGTATGTATAATTGATTCAATAGAATGTAAAATTAAATCATAACTATATTATAAAAAAAAAAAATTTGAACTGAAATCTGAAAAAAAAAAAAAAAAAAAAAAATAGTAACATAGCAAGCCCAAATGCCCAATAGACCCCAAGGAAAAAAAGAGAGCCCAAGATGAATCCTAAATAGACCTAACAACAGAGCACATCGGGGGGTTCCTAAGAGACTCATCAACGACATCAAGCACATCAGCACCTCCACCTCAAACTCAGCAACAGAGCACATCGAGCCCTTGGCGACAGCGAGATCAGATCAGAGATAAAAGAAAGAGATTGCGTAGCGTCATTGGCCTTGAGCAATAGCAGCAAACCTTGCCTTGCTCCTGGTCTCAGAACTCTTCGACATCGGTGATGGCAAGATTGGATCAGAGATTGCCTTGGCTTGGCCTCAAGTCCTCGACGTGCTACCGCGACGCCACCCCTCAAAGTATTTCAGTTATCTACTTCTCTCTCTTTTTCTCTATCTCATCTTACATCTTTGCTGAGCTCTGAGAGTGAGAGCGGAGTTCTCTCTCTGTATCGCTTTGAACTGAAAAATGTTGTTGTTCTCTCTTTGGAATTGAATAGCTTTATCTTATGTATAATTGCCTTTATTTGACATTTTGACTTTATTGGTTTATGAGTTTGTCGTTTTGTGTATTGTGAATTTTGTGTGTTGTGAATGTTTTATATCTTTAATGATTTGTGTAATGTTGATTGGCTCTTGTGACTCTTGTCTGTTGAGTGGTGGTGGATGGGGGTTATGCGGCCGTGGGGTTGGATATTTGAATTGGGGAAGTGGACAAGTAGAGGCAGAAAGGCATGAAAGTGGACAGGCAAAGGCAGTAAAGGCATAAAAGTAATTGACCAATACATTATAAAAGACAAAAAATTAAATTATGTTAGGCAATGAGACTATCATACAACGATTTTAAAATATGAAAACTCGTAAAAGGAAATTGTAAACTTTATGTATTTGCGTGTTTTTTTTATTGTTGTTGTTGTCAATATATGAATTTCTCTTTTTATTAGATTGTGTAATTTATGCTTCTTAAGGATTGCCCTAAAAAAAATTTCTGGAGCCGCTACTGGATAACTAGCAACTCTTATTTCGTTATACCTACGGAATATTACTGTAATTCATTTGAGTGATTTTGTAAAAAAGAACAACAAACGAAATATAAATTGTTTTAATGGGACACCACTTCCTTGTATTATTTTTTTTTAAAAGAAAAAGGGTAAATTACTCATAGGCCGGAGTACAATAAGTATGCGCAAAGATTAAATAAAAAATTATTTCAAACTGAGCTCAGTCCACATGGAATTACACCCATGCTGAACCCGGCTTTGTTCGGGTGGGCAAGATGTGTGTGGTTGGCTCACTTGGATAGGTCCTCTCCCTTCAACAAAAGTAGGTAGTTAGCTTTAGTTATCCTTTGAAGTTATTAATATTATTATTTTTTTTCCATTTCATGTAACTTGAGTCCATATTCCTTTTACTTAAATGGTGCATGATGCAATAGTTTAAAAGAATGTAGGAGTGAATTAAAATGCAATGTTTGTTTTTCAATAACTTTCCTTTTAATTGGGAAATGTAGCTTGAAGGAAAATAAGGTGGCTTTTCTTCTCTCATTCTTGAGCTCAATGGGCAATTTGACAATTTGAGTAGAATTGATTTGGAAAAATTTGCACAACCAAAGAACCCACATGTGGGAATGATATTACATTTGCTTAATAAGCCACTTTTTCGGCCATCAGTCATTTCACCATAAATGCTAGCCATCACCATTAATATGTTGATTTTCACAAATCCCACAAATTTAGCAAGTGTTGAGAGTCGTATTTCCCTTAAATGAACAAGCTTGATAAGTAGATTGCCTTAGTTAGCACAAAACCATATCAACTCAACTTTTTTTGAAATCCCACTACTAAAGGTTAGTTTATGGTAAGAGAAAAACACAATTTGTGACTCATTTAATTATGATTTTTTTTTTCCTTCTTGAGAAGTGTATGGACACAATTTTTACCACAACTATGATGTGACCAATTGTGAGTGGTGGAGAAAAAGTAATAGATTTTTTCTTTTAATTTTTTTTATACAAGATAGAAATTCTAAACTTGAAGCTCCTTCCTAAAAACATGAACCCCGACCTCTGCCCCCACATCTCATAAACACTTATACTTATAAAGTGACCATCGTGTCAAGGATGTTCGGTGGTGATAGATTCATATAAAAACAATAAACAATCACTCACAATAGAATCATAACAAAAGTTATGATACATAATAAAGCTACTATAAAAGCATAGTTATTCCTAACATTAAACACCCTCATTTAAACCCAAAATTTTTAATTAATTCTTGCTCAATATATAAAATTAAAAATTAAAAAAAAAATACTTTTGTCCAAACATTGTTATAAAAAAATTTTAAAAAAAAATGTCCAAACATTCAACTAATATAAGCATGGGTTCCACGTGTGTTAGAAGCACAATAGAGCTTTTTTTTTTTTTTAACCTCCTTACCGACCTTATTAGATCCCCTCTCTGGTGATACACTAGCGACTAGATTGAATGTACCATCAATAATGATTGCATTATTATGATTTGAGATTTATTCATTAAAGTGCATATCAATGAGAGCATTCTCATCCAGCGTTTCGAAAGCACCAAAAATACAAAATCTCATCAAAAACCACCCACACCTAGTAATGTATAATACAAAATTTTATATAACATGCTATAGTGAACATGAAAATATTCGTGTCCATGGTAGCTCATCTAATTTTTTTTTTTTTTTTTTTTACCCTCAAAAAAAAAAAATCAAAAAAAAAAAACTCTTTCTCATTCTATAAATTATTTCAATATGGTATATTATTAAAGTGATTTTTTTTTAAAGAAACTATTAAAGTGATAATGTAAAATAAATAAAGTAAATTTCCAGTAATGCAAAACGCTTTATTTTTTTTATTTTTTTAGCATTTTCAAATGTGAATGTGCTTACACACTATTAGCTTTCACCTTATCAATGTGGTGAAAATAAGTAGTGGACTTGACTTGTTAATCTTAAAATCTTGACTCAAACCTTATACATTTTAGACAATTGCTTATTGTCCCAAATATATATATTTTAAAAACCATAATAATCTTGATCTTAAAGTATAATGCTATAATTGTATAACAACCTAAAATAAAATAAATTTTACATAAACTTACATTTTATTTTGGAAAAATGTTTACATTTATCTAAAATGAAAGAAATCATTTTTATCTCCCTGTATCACTGTAAAAGTCTTTTATCATCTAAAAACAAAACCGTCTTTCTATCTCCCCATCAAAAAACTCTCTCTCTCTCTCTCTTTCTAAAATATAACTCTCATAAATAGTGACCATTAAATTGACCACGTATACTTTCTCTTTCTCTAAAAACATTTATTGATAATTAATCATCATCAACCAACTCCTTTTCTCTCTTACTCGTAAATTCATTACATTGGAACGTCATATTTAAATTAAATAAATTTGTTTTATTGTTTATATATTGTGCTTTATATACACAATTATTGTGAATAACTATATTTAAATGTAAATATTGAGACTATCAAACAATTTTATTGTTAAACTAAACTGTAATAGTTTATTGATAAATCAAATTTTATGGTTATACGCATTAATGTTATTTTCATTATGAAATTGATAGCTTAGATTTATTTTTTAGAACTAAAGTTTTAAAAGAATTCTTACAAATAGAAGACAGGAAATGCAATTGACATAATGAATTATATAAAAGACTATGTTTTTGTTTAAACGCCTGTATTGCTACATTATTTTATTAAAAATATGTGTTAAACTTGTTTTTGTAAAAAAAAGTTTTTCAAAATTAAAATTAATAAAATCATATGGTAATTGTACATTTAAAGAAATGAGAAGAATTGATTTTAAATAAAAAATTGATAAAATAGAAAGTTAAATAAATATGATTTAACTTAAAGTCATTGTCTTTGGCCTCAAATCTTATTGACTTGCTTGAACCCAAAGAGAAGTCAATCAAAATTTAACTTTGGGACAAAGCAACAAAAAAAAAGTACCTAAAAAATCTCATGATGTGTACTTAAACTGAACTATGATCCCAAAAGGATGTAAGGGATTTTGATTAATGAAAAGGAATAAAAATGCTTACACGACACTTTGTAAATCTTTGTTTATTCTGTATTTTTTTTCGAAGTTAAAGTGACACTTTAGTTTCACTCAAAAAAAAAGTGACACTTTAGTTAATGTTTATAAAATAATTCAATACCTGGTTAATACACAACTTCAATGGCAGTCTCACAAGCTACGCGACCCACACGTGCCATACGTGACCCACTTCGCTTGGTCTCTTGCTAATTACCTACTATGCTGGAGTCTTTTGGCTAGATATTGCTGAATTTGGAGGTTTTTTTGCGTTATGGGCATTGTTCCAGCTTAATTATGGAATTGAGGAGAGAGAGTGAATTTCGGCAATACCATTGCCGAAATTCCTACAAAAGTATGAGAGAGAAAGAGAAAAAGTAGAAGAGAGAAAATTTGGAATTTCGGCAATGGCATTACCGAAATTCCTGTTGCCCAAAAAACTGACCGAAACTAATTGTGGCAATGGCATTGCCGAAATAGGGGGAAAAAATTTGTGGCAATTGTGGCAATGCCATTGCCGAAAATGGGAGGGGAAAAAAAATTGGTTGCCGAAATTTGGGAGGAATTAAAATAATAATAAAAAGTGTTACGTACACAATATTTTCACAATAAATCACATGTGATTAGTTGTTATTAGTTCAAATTTGAATTTAACACTAAGATTACTTTTTTAATCTAACAATAACAATCAGTAACAACTTGCCACTTAGAATTTGTTGTAAAAATTGTGTGCACTTATCATTTCTCCAAAAAAAAAAGTGTAATCAATTTGTAGCAATGGCATTGCTGAAATAGGGAAAAAAAATTTGTGGCAATTGTGATAATGCCATTGCCGAAAATGGGAGGAAAAAAAATGTTGTAATTGGTAGTTACCACTATAACTATGTGATCCATGTACTGGATGAAAATCCTTTACTTGACCAAACAGGTAGTTAAAAGAAAGTAAAACCATTATCTCTAAGAGGTTAGAATTGACCATTTATTAAAAAGTTAAGGACAAAATGTGATATAAATTAAACTGAACAAAAGCCTCCACTTTTAAAAGAAAAAAAAAATTGTGGCAATTTTCGGCAATGGTATTGCCACAAAAATTTTTTTTCCCTTATTTCGGCAATGCCATTGCCACAAATCTATTACACTTTTTGTTTTTTTTTTAGAAATGATAAATGTAAACAATTTTTACAACATTTTTACAACAAATTTTAAGTGGCAGGTTGTTACTGATTGTTATTATTGGCTTAAAAAAGTAATCTCAGTGTTAAATTCAAATTTGAATTAATAACAACTAATCACATGTGATTTATTGTGAAAATATTGTGTACGTAATTCTTTTTTTTTATTTTAATTCCTCCCAAATTTCGGCAACTATTTTTTTTCCCCTCCCATTTTCGGCAATGGCATTGCCACAATTGCCACAAATTTTTTTCCCCCTATTTCGGCAATGCCATTGCCACAATTAGTTTCGGTCAATTTTTTGGGCAACAGGAATTTCGGTAATACTATTGCTAAAATTCCAAATTTTCTCTCTCCTACTTTTTCTCTTTCTCTCTCATACTTTTGTTGGAATTTCGGCAACGGTGTTGCCGAAATTCACTCTCTCTACTCAATTTCCTAATTAAGTTGGAACAGTGCCCATAACGCAAAAAAACTCCAAATTCAGCAATATTTAGCCAAAAGACTCACAATGCTGTCTTTTTTTTTTTTTTTTTTTTTGATAATTACTTTGCTGTCTTTGTAGTTTGTAGAAGCTGAAAATCAATATTGGCCCTTAGATCTGTATAAGCAGGTTGGGAATCAAGTGGTGACCTAGTAGTGGGTTCCAGCTAGCTCAACAAGTAAAGTTTTTGATAGTTGTATAAGAGATCTAGAGTTCAATCTCCGCCTATACCAAAAAACTAATTGGTGATGATTGTATAAGAGATCTAGAATTCAATCTCTGCCTACATCAAAAAATTGATTGGTATCTTGGTCTGATGATAAAAAACTATCATCAATAGCGGACGTCATAAGCAAGGGAGTCAATACCGTACCGGAGGCTGTACCGGTTTAGCTATTGGTACGATATATTTCGGATACCGGTTAATACCGGTATACCGTTTCGGGTTTACCGTTATTTTATATATTTTATATATGTATACACATACACACAAAATCTCAATTTACCATAAAATATTACCTCAAAAATTCTTGTTTATCATAAGAGTCAGATTAGGACAGTTTATTTAGCAGTGAAAAGTTTTTGCTTAAAATACGTTAGAAATGAAAAATGAGAAAAATAGAAGTGAGTTAATTTTGATTTGGTGTTCACATGGGTCACTGACTTTTTTTTTTTTTTTTTTTGAGAAGAACATGGGTCACTGACTTAGACACACAAAACAATAAACGTAAAAAAAGATAAAAAATTTTTATTAGACTTGTGTCAGCACTCAGCAGACTTAGCACATAAAAAGAGAAAGAGTAGTAAAAGAATTTGAAAAGGCAAATGAAATAGAACAGAAGAAAAAGGCATCTGGTTTGATCGTATGGGGAAGAAGAAGAAGGGAGCTCGGTGAAATGGAATCACCATCAGCAACGTACTCTCGGCGGCAGAGAAACTAAATCAGAATGTTACTACCTTAGGAACATTAGATCTGTAAGCGAAACTTTTTTTTTTCTTTTTCCTTTTTTCAAATCTGAAAGCCTTGATATTTCTGTTCCAGACCGGTATAAGTTTTTCGGCCGAAATACAATATTTGCTCCAGTAAGGCCGAAATAACCCGGTATGACCGGTATTTTAACCGGTACGAAACAAAAGTGTTTCTGTACCGGTTTAGGGTCCGGTAAGAAAAATTCCGACCGTACCGGCCGGTACGGTACGGAATCGACTCCACTGGTCATAAGTTGAAATTCTCTTAAAAAAAAAAAAAAGTGGTGACCTAGTATATAGAAGAAAGGCCAACTTTTCTTTTACATAAATGAATTTTTTTAGGCAAAAAAAGATAGCTAAAATAAAAGGAGAATATATTAGAGTCCTTCCTAAAAATTACAAACTAAAAACAAAGCATGAGTCATCTAATCATATAAATATCTAAATTATAAAACCAAATAAAAAGAATACAAATCTCTATGCACAATCCCATCCAAAGTCTTACCAGGCCTCTCTCTCCGCAAACAAAACTAAATCCCCAAATTAGTAACAACTGTTTAGAATTTATAGGAGAAATAAAGATACATAGACTGATTGACTGTAGTCTATGTATCTGTATAACATATAAGGAAGAAAAATAAATAGTGTTGCCAAGAAGATAATATTGTCTTTTCAGGAACAGTTTATCTAGTTTTTTTTTATAAAAGTATACTAAAATATGCTTGTATTTTGAAATTTTAAAAAAGAAAAATACGAGAAAAAAATAAGATTTTTAAAAATTGTACATAAAAACTAGCCAAACTTATAAGTTGATGCTAACAGATGGGAAAACGTATTGGAAGAAAGAAACTACGAAATGCTAAACTTTTGGTCGGTAGGAAAAAACAAAGAAATGTAAAAGCAAGTGGAAAAGACGTGGAAAAAAAAATGTGGACTTACTTTTCAGGTCAAGGAGGGGAGACATTAAACTAGAGTCTCCTCAACTTTAGCGGATCGAAGACGCTGGGAAATTGTCGTGGCCTTGATTTGTGGAGGTCAAAAACGTGGATGAGGTGCTTGTGTTTCATTAAATTAATTAATCAAATATTAATTCTTCATTTTGAAGAATAGTTATTCATAAGGAATAAATATTCATTGTAATAAAAACATAACCAAAAAGCACTAGTTTCTCTCCGCTAGAGAACGTGGGTCTTCCCTCTTCTACTAGGGTGTAGAATATGCAGTCCCTTCTTAGGAAGGTGTCGTAGTCCCTCTTGGTAACAAGCTTACCTGTGAGGTTTGTGGGTTTTTTTCTTCGTGGGTTACAGGGAAACAGTTTTTAGTTTTCAGTCAATAGGATACTATGGAAGACCTAACAAAATCCTGGAGTTGCCTGACTTTATCGGAGACCGAAGGGTCTGGTTTTCGTTTGACGGAAGAACAGGCAGAAGTGGAATACGTTTTGGCTGTAAAATTTTTAACCAAACGTGCTCTAAAGATTGAGGCCATTGCAAAAACTTTCACACCATTATGGAGAGCAAAAAAGGGGTTTAAGATTCAGAGAGAAGGGGACGACATTGTTCTCTTTACCTTTGACGATAAAACTGAGATGAAGAAGGTTGTAGCGGCAGAGCCTTGGAGTTTTGATAAGCGTATAATGTTGCTGCAACGCTACGATAAGGAGGTAGATGTGAATGAGTTGGAGTTCAAGTGGGTTACGTTTTGGGTGCAGGTCCACGACATACCAATCCGTTTCAGAAACAAACGAGTGGCTGAGAAAATTTGCGAAGCCATTGGAAAGGTGAATGTGATATCAGAGGATAACGAATCGGAAGGGGACGGTTTTGTTAGAGTGCGAGTCACCATTAATACATCGAAACCTCTGTACCGTGGACGGGTGATCTCTCTGGACAGCGATAAGGAGTTATGGGTGTCTTTCAAATATGAAAGACTCCCAAATATATGTTATAGTTGTGGTTGTCTAACGCATGAGGACAGGGACTGTGAGCAGTGGGTTGATTTTGAAGGAAGTGCATCAAACGACTTAAAACAGTTTGGACCTTGGATTCGTGCCCCCCCTTTCTTTCCAGCACGAAAAAATGTTATTAAAGTCCTTGGTTTCAACACTCGACGGGGAAGAGAGCCAACTATGACACTGCCATTAGCAATGGGGAGTTCGCCGGTGTTTGTTGTTCATACGGGGAGACCGGCGTGGGAGATTATTAGGCCAGACAAGGAAAGGACAGCCAATAATGACCTGAGCGATAATGTTGCGGATTTTCAGGATTGTGGTCCATCAGAATCTTGCAAAGAGCCTAATATTTCGGGGATAACAGGAAAAAATGGGAAGTCAACAGATTTGGAGGATAGACAGACAGCTGCTGAGTTATTTGAGGAAAGAATTGCTGAAATTGATAAAGAATTAAAAAGGTATCACCAAGCTATAACTCCGGATGCCAAAAATATAGGAGATACGAGTAAGGAAAATCTTTTGGAGTCATTATCACTCACTGATGATCAATTTGTCTCTGCTGAGCCAACACGTGCACAGCAACCTCCAATCTTAATGCCTCACTCACGTGCACCCTTGGCTGTTATTGATGAAAACAATGTGCAAATTTCTCAACGTACGGCAACTTGGAAAAGGATTAACAGAATAGAGGTGGGGATAGACATTGTTATGGAGGATATTGTAGGGGAAAAAAGAGGGTGTGATGGTAAGGATAACCAATCTGAGTTACTAAAGAAAAGAAAGGTTTCTTAGGGGGGTAAGGAAAATAAATCTATATTGGCGGAGGCTGCTTCCCAGCCCCGCCAGTACCAATGAGTATTTTATGTTGGAACTGTCGGGGGCTTGGGAACCAACGAACAGAGAATCAGCTTGCAGAGATGGTGTGGGCAAAAGATCCCTTTGTTGTGTTTTTAGCCGAAACATGGACGAATGAAGCAAGGCTAATTTTTGTGAAGGAACGTTTGAAGATGAAGAATAAATTTGTGGCTCCTAGGAGGAATAAAACGGGGTGTTTAGTGATTTTTTGGAAGGAAGATTTTGATCTGACAGTGGAGACTTTTTCGGAGTACCACATAGATAGTACAATAAATAAAAATAAGGAGGGTGAATGGCGCTTCACTGGGTTTTAGGGGGAGCTAGACACTCAAAAAAGGCATGAAGCATAGGGGAGACTGAGAAGTTTGAAAAGCAGAGGAAAGACGCCTTGGTTATGTGCTGGTGATTTTAATGAAGTAACTAAGCAGTCAGAAAAAATAGGGGGTAGAGCACGACCGCATGGACAAATGCAAGGATTTAGAGATGCTTTGGATGAATGTGGATTTATGGACTTGGGTTGTGTGGGCCATATGTTCACTTGGCATAAGCACTTCAAAACATATACAGTTTGGGAGAGGTTAGACAGGGCTGTAGCAACTAATGATTGGTTTTCAATGTTTCCAGATACCAAAGTGTACCATTTGGATGCAACAACTTCTGATCATAAGGCTCTATTAATTCGTCCAGAAGGAATGGAGTGCAATCAACAGAAACCCTTCAGGTTTGAGCAGATGTGGATGGTTGAGCAAGGATGTGGTGCAACCATTGAAGCGGTTTGGAAGAGGGAAGTAGAGGCCGTGGCTTGCAATAGGGTGTTAGAAAAAATTCAGAATTGTGGGGAGGCACTTATGAAGTGGAGTAAGAATAGTTTTGGGAGTGTGAGGTGTGAATTAAAGGAAAAACGTAAGCTTTTGTCTAAGGCTGAAATGGCAGCAAGCAGAGGAGGAGATGTGACACGGGTAAGAAGGCTGGAACATGAAATTAATGTACTGATGGATCGTGAAGCTCAAATGTGGTCCCAACGGTCAAAAATTCAGTGGCTTAGAGATGGAGATCAAAACACTAGGTTCTTTCATAGCAAAGCTTCTGAAAGGAGACGACGTAATTATATCAAGGGGCTTTACAATAGAGAGGGAAGATGGTGCACGGATCAGAGAAGCATGGTGGACACGGTGGTGGATTTCTATCAAGATTTATTTACTTCCTCCAATCCGAACAGTTTTGAAGAAATTCTGGAGCAAGTCCCACAGGTAGTTACAGAGGAGATGAACCTAGAACTGATGGGGGAGTTCACGGCAAGGGAGGTAGAACTAGCACTTAAACAAATGGCACCTCTAAAGTCACCTGGCCCAGACGGTATGCCTCCAATTTTTTATCAAACTTATTAGTCTTTGGTTGGTAGTGATGTGACTAATGCTATTCTAATGTATTTGAACACTAGCACTTTTCCACCCTCACTTGGTCATTCCTTTATTACTTTAATCCCCAAAGTAAAAAACCTGGAATACATTTCTCAATATCGACCTATTTCCCTTAGTAATGTCTTGTACAGGGTATATTCTAAGGTATTAGCAAATAGGCTGAAAAAGTTGCTACCTAATATAGTGTCTGACCAACAAAGTGCTTTCATGACAGACCGTTTGATTTCTGATAATGTTATGGTTGCTTTTGAGACTTTGCATTATATGAGGAATCACAGTACAAGGAAAACCGGTTTTATGGCACTAAAACTGGATATGAGTAAAGCCTATGACAGGGTGGAATGGCAGTATAGGGAGAAACTTATGAGGAGAATGGGTTTTTGCGAGGCTTGGGTGAAGCTAATGATGGGATGCATCTCCACAACCACATATTCAATCTTGATAAATGGGGAGCCACAAGGGAACATTGTACTAACTAGAGGGTTACGCCAAGGAGACCCCCTCTCACCATATCTTTTTCTACTGTGTACGGAGGGTTTTCATGGGCTACTGAAAAAAGCCGAAAATTTGGGAGACATTAAAGGAGTCTCTATTTCTCGTAATGGTCCAAAACTAACCCATCTACTCTTTGCAAATGACAGTCTTATTTTCTGCAGATCAAAAGATAGTGATTGTCACAAGTTGCTAGAGATTTTGGATACTTATGAGAAAGCTTCAGGGCAGCAGATTAATCGGGATAAGACCACTCTCTTCTTCAGCAAATCCACTTCCCCAGCTATGCAAGCATCCACAAAGCAAGCTTTAGGAGTTCCAGTGGTCCAACAATATGCGAAGTACCTAGGATTGCCATCCTTTATTGGACGGAAGAAAAAGGAGAGCTTTGATAATATAAAGCAAAGGGTGTGGAAAAAGCTACAAGATGGGAAGGAAAGTTGCTCTCTCAAGCGGGAAGGGAGGTTTTAATCAAGTCTGTGGCTCAAGCACTTCAACCTACACAATGTCATGTTTCAAATTGCCAATTGGATTATGTCACGAGATGGAGGCCCTAATCAAAAAAAAAATTTGGGGTCAACGGGGAGAAGGCCGAAAAGTCCATTGGCTTAAATGGGAAGAGCTTTGCAAACCAAAGTCCCAAGGGGGTATGGGTTTTAAAGATCTATATATGTTCAATGATGCTTTATTGGCAAAACAGACATGGAGGCTCCTACACGACAAAACTTCTTTGTTCATAGGGTGTTTAAGTCTAAATACTTTTCAAATGGTACAATCATGGATGCAGGCAATCCAAGTTCAGCTTCATATGCATGGCGTAGCATACTTCGGGGTAGAGAAGTCATCAAAAAAGGGGCAATATGGAGGATTGGGGATGGCAAATCAGTAGACATATGGGCAGATAGGTGGCTGCCTCGAAAATACTCTCCTAAAGTATTATCCTCTCGGCCTGATGAATTGATAGATTCAAAGGTTTGCTCCTTGATAGATGTGGACCAAAAGCAGTGGAAAACAGAGGTCTTGGAGAATATGATGCTTGTTTTGAAGCAGAGATCATTCGATCAATCCCCTCTGTCGCACCGAACAGCCAGATGTCTTTACATGGCCTTATAATCCTAGAGGAGAGTATACGGTTAATCTTGTAACGGTTTTAGACCCCTTAAACACACAGATTGCGTAGCCTAGATTAATTAGCCAAGTTGTTACTTAGTCAGATTAAGCAATTCTAGGTTAAAACAATCCAACAATCATATCAAGAATAATAATGCAGCGGAAAATAAATAACACAAGATATGATCACCCAGGAAACCACACGGTAAAAACCTGGGGAGGATTTGACCCACCGATCCTCAAGGCTAACCTGAATTCACTATGAAAGAATTGAAGTTCGTACAAAAGGACTACAAGCTCCCCGCTCGACTTCCTAATGCTACCCACCAGTAGAACTTCCTGACACGACCACGCGCAGGCTCCGAATCCACGGACTACTTCTTTCTTGAATTCTTCAATCAGCTACAAGCTCCCCGCTTGCTTTTCTTTTAAGTTCCAATGGTTGCAACAGTAATGATCTTCAAGATGTTGAAATAATCTCCACCATGAAAACCCTAAGTTTTGTGTAAAGGAAAGCTCCTCAAAGATCTCACACGAGATTCACACAAAACAGCAATGTATGAGCAACAATACAATATGGACCACCTCCAAAAACGTGGCTAGGGTTTTATATATATACCTAGGGTAAAAACATAAAACCCTAAACGTTTAATGAAGTAGGGCTGAGTTGGAAATTCTGCAGAAAATTCAACCTGTGCGAATTTCGATCGATCGAGTCTATTCTTCGATCGATCGAGCCAGGCCGAGAGTCCCAAGTACTTCTGCAGCCACTCGATTCCAACTGTACAATATTAAACCAACTTTGAGCAAGTCTAAATAAGACTAAATACATTGTTTTGATCATGATTTGCCAACATTACAAATTAGAGTTCTAAATACATAAAATCCTAAGACCTTAGAACCTAACAAATCTGGTTATCAGTTTCTGCACCGAGAGCACCAGAATGCACAACCCGGTCAATCTGATGTGTTGAGGCTGAAACTGTTGTGGCAAGCTATTTGGAACCTCCCCGTCCCGAGCAAAGTGAAGAACCTGGTTTGGAGAGCAACCAGGAACTCCTTGCGAACAAAAGATAACCTGGTTCGAAGAAAGATCATCCAAGACGGTAGTTGTGATATCTGCCGAGAACACATGGAAGATGTGAAGCATGCACTGTATAGTTGTCCTAAGCTTGCGGAACTGTGGAAGAAAACGCCTCAATGGACTCACAGGAATGTTAGTAGCGCTGGGAATTTCGTGGACCTGATCGGAAATGTTTTCGCAAAAAACAGGGACCCTGCTTTGTTTGCCACAGTAGTGTGGGCCTTATGGAATAGAAGAAACAATTTGAGAATGGGTAAAAGAGTAGACCCACTATGTTTTTTGTTGCAGCGAGCGAGGGAGAGGGTGGAAGAATTTTCATGCCATAATATCGTATCGGTAGCGCCAGTGGGACGTCAACCAGCACGGTGGCAACCTCTAGGACCTGGACTGTACAAAGTAAACGTCGATGGGGCCCTTTTTGATGCAGACAATATAGCAGGAGTGGGTGTAGTCATCAGAAATGAACAAGGGCAGGTGCTGGTTTCTCTTTCGGAGCGTCTTCCTCTGCCTTATTCAGCAATAGAGGTGGAAGCTTTGGCTGCTAGACAAGGTTTAAAGCTAGCAGTGGAAACCGGCTTCAGGAACATAGTTTTGGAAAGCGACTCTCAAATCCTCATCACAGCACTCCAGGGAGACTCTTATTCCTTGGCAAGTTTTGGTCATTTAGTTAAGGATATTCAGTTCTTAGCCTCTTATCTGTCATCGTTTAATTTTACTCATGTAAGGAGGCATTGTAATGCTCTTGCTCACTCTTTAGCAAGACGAGCACAGAGACTCTCTCAACCACAAGTCTGGATGGAAGATGTACCACCAGATACTTTTACTGTTTTACAGGCCGATCTTTTAGGCCTTCCTTAATAAAAAGCACAGCATTTGATTCTCCCAAAAAAAAAAAATCAAATATTAATATTTAATTATTTATCCAATTTTCTGGACAAGATTACATGGTAGAAATGAAATAGCATGAGATTTTTTTATACTAGCTAGCTCCTATCTTTCTTTCGTTCCCTATTACTATCTATCAGTGCGTTAACTGCCTAGTGCATGACTTTCTTTGATTCTTTCCTCAAAGCTTCATTTTCAGCCACTTTTGTAACCTGTCTTTCAATTCTCTCTTATTCTTGCACAGCAATCTGCACATTGTTAGTGATAAACCCATAATGTGTGATGCCATTAATGAAAATTACTTAAAATACAAGGATTAAAGCACAGTTTTAGTCCTTAAAGTAAATCAAATATTAATATTTAATTATTTATCCAATTTTCTGGACAAGATTACATGGTAGAAATGAAATAGCATGAGATTTTTTTATACTAGCTAGCTCCTATCTTTCTTTCGTTCCCTATTACTATCTATCAGTGCGTTAACTGCCTAGTGCATGACTTTCTTTGATTCTTTCCTCAAAGCTTCATTTTCAGCCACTTTTGTAACCTGTCTTTCAATTCTCTCTTATTCTTGCACAGCAATCTGCACATTGTTAGTGATAAACCCATAATGTGTGATGCCATTAATGAAAATTACTTAAAATACAAGGATTAAAGCACAGTTTTAGTCCTTAAAGTAGGGTTTTTTTTTTTTTCCTCTCATATATATATATATATATATATAACAATTTTTTAGGAGGTTGTACTTGCATAAAACAGAGATAAAATTTCTTATTTGAAACGTGAAAGAAAAATGTAGTATAATTCAAGGATTAAAAAAAAAAATTATAATCTAAATATTGGATACAAAAATGTTAACATGACTATTAGAAACTTTCATATACACACTGAATTCCATAATCATGCAAATACGAATAAACATTTGGATTACAATTAGACAAAAGTTATTCGAAATAACCAAATTGAATATTACCCACTAATTTATTTTTCCAAACCAATAAAAAAAAATCGCCCACTAATCAAAATTTAACTTTGGAACAAAACAACAACAACAAAAAAGAACCTAAACAATCTCATGTTGTGTACAACTGAACTATGATCCCACAAAAGGGTGTAGGGGGGTTTTGATTAATGAAAGGGGGGATAAAAATTCTTTCACGACACTTCCTAAATCTTTGTTTAATTGTATTTTTTTTCGAAGTTAAAGTTACACTTTAGTTAATGCTTACAAAAATAATTCAATATTCAAATACCTTGTAAATACACAAATTCAATGGCAGTCTCACAAGGTAACGCGACCCTCACTGCAAGTCTGCAATACTTGACTCATTTCTTTTGGTCTGCTCTCTCGTTGTAGTTTGTACGACATGAATTGTTGAAATCAATATTGACCCTTAGATTTGTGTATGACTTGGACTAAAAAGCCATTTCTCTCTCATCAATTCTCAATCCAACGGTGAGCAACTATGATTGCACCATTCCTTTTTGTCCCAAGACTACAAGTTCACCATCCCTTGTTAGTTCTTAGACAAATCCTACAAACAAGTCTGCATGATAATACCAAAATTTACCATATACGTCTCTCATAAAATCTTCAGTTTCTTTTCCCAAACGGACTTTGAGTTTTTGCCTATAAAGTATAAAGACTCTGTTTTCCATATTAACAAAGTTCTTGAATTTTTGGTTGTTCATGAACTGTGGCGATGAATATCCAATCATGGGATTTTCAATGAATGGTTTCTTTTTCCTATTGTGCCTCTTAGCCTTATCTTCTTCTTCTTCTTCTTCTTCTCCTTCTTTTGGTGACAGCTCTGAACAAATAGTGACAAACATGAGCTATGTTATATCTGCAACAAATCTAAAGCCATACGACTGGCGTTACAGTAAAGGTTTGAGCTTATGATGATAAGTCTTTGCTGTCTTTTTCATTGTTTATGTCCATGGACTGATTGATTGTTTCTGGGTTTGCTTTAAAAAAAAAATATATCAATGTTTTTAATGTGGGAGTCTTTAATTGTTGAAATTTATTTTTTGCTGAAGGGTCTTTGTTAAATTTTTAGTATCGTTTATTTTTAATTTGTATTAGATATTGGAGGAAGGTATTAATGTAATATGAAAATACAGATACCCAATTTTTAAGAAAAGACACTTTGTCTCGCCCATTTTTTAAATTATTTTACCGGTAGAGTGTCATTTTTTATCATTTGAGCGGGAAAGCAGAATAATATCATTTTTAGTTATTTGGAAGTAGAGTGTCATTTATTGAAAATCGGTTATAAGCTTATAACAAAGTCTAATTTCACCATATATCTTAGGAGTACAACTGTATTAGTGTAATTTACCTAAAATTAAAATAAATAAAAAATTATGCTTTTTAGTGTTCTTTATTCTTTTAATAGGATATTATGGGGCCTAAGAATTTGGCAACCCCAACCCATTTTATATTGAGCCAAAGGCCCACGCCGAGGAGGAATGAATGTCCGAGGACAAACGAAAAAAACCCAAATCGTCGAGGATAATCCTGTCCTCAATGAACCAAGATCATAGAGGGGAAGAGCGACACGCCATTAAAGGCAACCTCCCCGAGTATCCTAGAAAGAAGGACGAGTGCAATAGGCCAACCATGAGAGCATGGTGGAGGAGCCATTCAAGGAGAAACTGTCACCTCCGCATTAAATGCTTGTAACTAACATCCGGACCGCATTAACGAGGAAATAAGCATTGAACAGTGCTACTTCGGTCACTGCAACTCACAGAATGCCAGAGAGAGTGTCTGATGGGATAGACACTCAAGTATAGATTTGGATAATTAGCAAGTGGAAGGTCAAGATCGTTTAAAGAGGACTATATAATAGGAGAAACCCACCATATAGAGGGGGCAGGAGAAAGGGAGAGGGAGAAAGCATTATAGCAATCTCAAGAACTCCTGTAACCATTGTCATCCAATAACTACAAAGGCAAAACTCCTCGGATTATGCCGAGGATAAATTTTCTTTGATAAACTTAGTTCATCTTTGTTTGATCATCATGAAAGCCCATTTTAACTGTTATCGATGCACTAAAGCTTAACTCTTTGATCCATTCTCTACAAATTTATTTTACTAGGCTCACAGGGCCAAGATCCCACACATATTGGACTTGGTCTGAAAATCAAGACCCTATAATTGGCGCCGTCTGTGGGAAGAGCTTGTGTGATAGTGAGTGCAACGGTTATTTAAGATAGGATCAGGCCCTCATCAGCAAGAGTCCCTAGGGAAAGCCATTATGGTGGCCAGTTTACTATGTGAGCAAGACACTATATGAGGCACACACAGTTACTGTCCTAGCTCAGCTTCTGCTTAGGTCTACACTTCGAAGTGCGGATTATACGGGGAGGATTGCTAGATGGGGCATAGTTCTAGGGGCTTCTAACATCAAGTACATGCCTCGTACCTCTGTCCAGGGTCAGGTACCCACGAATTCGGTGGCCAAGTTTGCTGGACCTCCATTAGAGGAAGTGGTAGCAACACAGAGCGATTCAAGGAGGCTCTACAGCGGGGCTAGTTCTGGAAAGCATATATTGATATCTTCTAATCTACTAAAGTGGTTAAACGGAGCCTTAGCTATGACGAGTCCTCGAACCTCCTACTTTGGGGGAGTTAACACACACTGGCAATTATATAAGTGTTAGACAGAACCAAGGTCTTGCATGGCTCCTCGGACCACAAACCTATGGGGAAACTAATAACTTCAGGCAATTATCTAAGTGTTAGATAGAACTAAGGTCTTGCATAACTCCTCGAACCACAAACCTATGGGGAAACTAATAACTTCAGGCAATTATCTAAGTGTTAGACAGAACCAAGGTCTTGCATGGCTCCTCGGACCATAAACCTATAGGGAAACTAATAACTTCAGGCAATTATCTAAGTTTTAGATAGAACCAAGGTCTTGCATGGCTCCTTGGAATACAAACCTATGGGAAAACTAATAACTTTTGGCAACTATCTAAGTGTTAAACAAAACCAAGGTCTTGCATGGCTCCTCGGACCACAAACTTATGAGGAAATTGGCGTTATGGGCTTAAAATTTTTTGTTACCCATTCAATAAAAGAAGAACCTTAGCTATGTCGGGTCCCTCAGACCTCCCGCTAGGAAGAACCTTGGGTATGTTGGGTCCCTCGGACCTCCTGCTAAGTGTTAAGCAGAGCCTTAGCCATGCTTGAATCCTTGGACCACACGCTTTGGAAAAATTAACGCCATGACATCTCTTTACAAGTGCTTAAGCAGAACCTAAGGCATGTCTAGATCCTCGGACCAGACACTTGGGGAAAACCAATGCTCTGACGTCATTATAAATGTCGAACAGAGCTTTAATGCACGATGCTCCCCTCAGATCGCTTACTTTAAATCCAACATTCTTTGATAGTCCACAGTTTGCAGTGTAGAGCATATGGTTATGTTCCTGATTATTCCTACGTAGTTAACTTATTTAAAATTAACAGCTGGGTGCTACTATCAGTTTTGTTAAAGTCAGGGTGACGACTTTTCATTACCGTCAATAGCATCAGTTCTAAGCCCCATTTGAGGGAAAAATAACAACACACCCATTAATGAAATAATTACTGTAAAGAAAGGAATGGTTCATAAAGCAAAAAGTGCAGCCCTTTTTATTAAATAAATGAAAGGTACATCATATACCAAGCGGCTTAGGCATGCTTGTTTTAAAACTAACTATAAAAAAGGAAAGCCCATAGGAATGGTAGATTCACAATCTTATTCTAACAGCAATCGAGCCAGTATGGGTGGTACCAGCAATGAGAAAGAAGAAGAAGCGGAAACGCTTGATGAACCCCTTTTCTCCTAACTGCAAGATGTCCTGCTATCAAGATGAGACCCAAACTTTGTTGCACCAAAAGTCTGACGCGATCTACACCTGCTTCGGTTCTTGGCTAAAGGAGGAGAGTCTTCTTTCTTCCTCGGTTGAAAGGTAGGAACATCTTTGGCCTCTGCTTCCTTTGCCTTAACTGCGTTATCCAAGATCTGGACGACATCCTTGGTTTCTAAAGGGGGCTTGGTTTCCTTGCCCTTGCCTTTATCCAAGGCCACCTCACTCCCTAGGCCTTGATAACGATCTTGGCAAGGTCCTGGGGAATGCCTGAAGGGTTGAGAACTTGAGATTCCTGCAAAACTCAAGAATCTGTAAATGTGAAAGAACGGTTCCCCTAGGGTGCCTTATATAGAAGGCGAAACCTAGCGGAAGTTAATTCGCACGGAATTCAAAGAAAGAGTTACAAGCGAAATAACTCCTGTCCAATTTCCAAAGAAATCCCCACTGTTTGATTACCATCACACTGTTGAACGTAGGGAGTACAGAGCAGCCAGAATTTAATGAGGGCATGCTCCGTATACCAAAGCAAGGAACGTGCCTTGGACAAATGAAAAGACTCTAGCACTGACGGAGGACAAGACTTGACAAGCAATGACAAAAAGCCGAGAACATCAAAATCCTCCTCTCCGTCTGAGGAGCTAGATAGCAGGATTTTGAGGGGCTATTCTGAAGTCTAAGAATTTGGCAACCCCGGCCCATTTTATATTGAGCCCAAGGCCCACGCCGAGGAGGAAGGAATGTCCGAGGACGAATGAAGAAAGCCCAAATTGCCGAGGAACATCATCGAGGATAATCCTGTCCTAGGTGAACCAAGATTATAAAGGGGAAGAGCGACACGCCATCAAAGGCAGCCTCCCCGAGCATTCTAGAAAGAAGGACGAGTACAATGGGCCAGCCATGGGAGCATGGTGGAGGAGCCATTCAAGGAGAAACTGTCACCAACTAACATCCTAGCCGCATTAACGAGGAAATGACCCTTGAACAGTGCTACCTCAGTCACCGCAACTCACAGAATGCCAGAGGGGGTGTCTGATGGGAGAAGCACTCAAGTATAGGCTTGAATGATCAGCAAGTGGAAGGTCAAGATCATTTAAAGATGACTATATAATAGGAGAAACCTACCATAAAGAGGAGGCTGGAGAAAGGGAGAGGGAGAAAACATTATAGCAATCTCAAGAACTCTTATAATCATTGTCATCCAATAGCTACAAAGGCAGAGCTCCTCGGATTGTGCCAAGGACAAACTTTCTTTGATAAACTTAGTTTATTTCTATTTGATCATCATGAAAGCCCATTTTAACTGTTATTCATGAACTAAATCCTAGCTCTTTGACCCACTCTCTACAAATTTATTATACTGGACTTATAGGGCCAAGATCCCACACATATTGGACTTGGTCCGAAAATCAAGGCCCTATAGATATATATATATATATATATGCATTTCACTCTCATAGCATATATAATCATAGATCCCAAACCACACTTTGAAAAATTAAATGATATATATATATATATACTATCGATGCGTTACTGTTTTTTTGAATGGTTGCCTTTATCTTGCACAGGCACATTAGCAAAGAATCGTTGAATTCAATGTTATAAAAACTAAAAAGAATAAAATAAGAAAGTAATAATCGTTTATGACCCAACCTAATCACATACTTTTTTTTTTTTTTAATAATACCTAGTCACATACTTTAGAATGTTTTGTTTGTCAGCTTTTAGGAATTTCTGACCATGGGTCATATAACAAATTCTTAATGCATTATATGCATTTCACTCTCATAGCATATATAATCATAGATCCCAAACCACACTTTGAGATACACCGCAAATAATTCTAGATTTCTTGCGGCTAGTTTTGCTTCTTATTATAACCAGTATAAAGAATTTCTTAGCCACTACTAAAGAATCTAATTAATTATATAGTGAAGAATGATGAAGATGATGGGATGGATGGAATAGACTAGGCAGCATATTTGGTACAATCATTAAAATGTGATATGTAGGCAGGGGGAGTTAATGTCACTATTTCTTTGGTTATATGGAAATACAACGATATCGCAAGGGGTACCTATCTTCTTCTTTTTTGAGCAAGTGGAAGTGTTAAGGATTTTCCTCTTGTTCCCCGTGCTTTTTTCTTTTTCTTTTTCCTTTTTAAGAACAAAAAAACTATCGATGCCTTACTGTTTTTTTGAATGGTTGCCTTTATCTTGCACAGGCACATTAGCAAAGAATCGTTGAATTCAATGTTATAAAAACTAAAAAGAATAAAATAAGAAAGTAATAATCGTTTATGACCCAACCTAATCACATACTTTTTTTTTTTTTTAATAATACCTAGTCACATACTTTAGAATGTTTTGTTTGTCAGCTTTTAGGAATTTCTGACCATGGGTCATATAACAAATTCTTAATGCATTATATGCATTTCACTCTCATAGCATATATAATCATAGATCCCAAACCACACTTTGAGATACACCGCAAATAATTCTAGATTTCTTGCGGCTAGTTTTGCTTCTTATTATAACCAGTATAAAGAATTTCTTAGCCACTACTAAAGAATCTAATTAATTATATAGTGAAGAATGATGAAGATGATGGGATGGATGGAATAGACTAGGCAGCATATTTGGTACAATCATTAAAATGTGATATGTAGGCAGGGGGAGTTAATGTCACTATTTCTTTGGTTATATGGAAATACAACGATATCGCAAGGGGTACCTATCTTCTTCTTTTTTGAGCAAGTGGAAGTGTTAAGGATTTTCCTCTTGTTCCCCGTGCTTTTTTCTTTTTCTTTTTCCTTTTTAAGAACAAAAATAAGAAGAAAGAGTACAAATAATTCTTTTTCAGCAAGTTGTGCATTAAAAACATTACTCATTTCGATCATGTCTAAAGGTCCTAGTATGATTTAGATCAACTTTTTCAAGATCTTAACTATTGTGAAAGCATATTTATTTATATGCTTTATATTCATCCAGTAAAAAAATAAATATGCTTTGTATTTCAAGGTTGATATAGACTTTATTGGTTTCAGTTGAATTGCCACCTCCTCCCTTTTACGCGTCAGCATCTATTGAATTATTATCAAACATCAATCTTTTGAGTATATTTAGATATTTTATGTAGTAAGAATGTTGCAAATCTATATAACCTATATAATATTTAAAAGCTAAAGCGTAGCACTTATTAAGCCACATCAACCTAGCATTTTGGTCCATTTGGTCTATTTCGATGCATGAAAATTCGGGTTGAGAATTATTATTATAAATCCGAATTTATTAAAAAATATAGATCTCAAACTCATTTTTCTAATTGTTTAGCGTCTTTATTCTGGGAATCAACCTTCCAAAAAAATAAAAGTAAGGTTGACTACCAATTATTTCTTCAAAACCCCCGCAAAAATGAGAGTTGTGCATAGGGTACAACCTTTTTGTTTAGTCTCTTTTGTTGAGTTATTAGAGTTTGCATTATTGGAGGTATAATGAGGCTATACAAGGTTGTCTAACTTTTGATCCCTTTCTTGTTATGATTCATTATTTTCATTGCAGAACCTTGAACATATAGACAAGTATCCTAAGATGAAGTTGCCAATCATATGCTTTCATTTTGGTGGTCCGCCTCTTCCAGACGTCTCAAATACTGCTATAGAAGATCTAGGTAAAAAAAAAAAAAATTCATCTCATGATATGTAAATTCAATATCCATCCTTATTTAAAGTATTTCAAAGTACTATTGCATTAAGGAAAGTAAGTGATTCGGTGATAAACAGAAGGCTAGCAAATTGAAAGCTGCTGATAAATCAATTGTAATTATAAGCAAAATTCTAGTACATTTTTCATACTTAAAATATGTTAAACAATTGCAGTTAGTAAGCTTCTTAGAACAACTCTTTATGTGTTCTTTTTCAGTGCTAAATGACTTGCCTAGTGGATCTGTTGGAGACATACAGAATCTTCAGAATGAAGAGCGATGCTATCCTTTGCAAGAAATGATGACATTCAAATTGTCGTCTCTGCAGGTTGCTCCTTTTTCAGTTTTGTGGTTGGATTTAAACTATTTTTGGCTGTAAATCTGCTTCCTTTATTAATGCATGAGGACGTTCTGTGTAGATCACACCCGGAGTTTACTATATTGGCTTGTTCAATGGCTTTGGACCTATTAGAACTCAATCAAAGATGGTACGTTTTTAGTACAAAAATTTTAGGCCTCTTGTACAAGCTATACATTAAAATGTTTAATACCATATATTTTTCATATTTGAAACTTAAGTTATTGAAGTTACTAATAATTGCTGCCATATATTAGATAAGTAGGGGCTCAGTATACTCTTTCACTGCAAATATTACTGTGGAGGGCTGCTTGCACCCTAGAATGTGGGGTGAATACTGTAATCGGGCAGTTGATGACCTTTCCATGGAGCAATCTGATGAGAGATATAATGAAACTGTGGAAAGCATTGTTACAGGAATTATTCTAGGACTATATGCACACAAAAATTTGATGTGAATGCCTATGCCTTGACTGTAATGGAGGCAGTAGAACAAGTGAGGACAAGAGTGAAAAATATCAGTGAAGCTTCGAGGAACTGCAGTGAATTTTCCATAATGTTGTATGCTCGTTATAATGCACTTCCAGACAAAATTTTATATGATTATATTACTGATATAAGTGAAGATCCTCTAGTCATCCAACTACCAAGGGCTGGTGTATGGTATTTTTCCATTGAACCAGTTTTTAAGTCAAATGTACAACAAGGAATGCAAAAAGGAAATATAGAACCTTGCTATTTGGTGGAATGGGAAGTAATTGCATGCACACAAGAAAAGGCGGGATCAAATTGTACTTGGAAACAACACGTTCTTCAGGTTTGTTAGTATGCTGTTTGTGTGCGTGCACCATTTTATGGATTCATCTACTCTTCCAACTTGGATTGTGCTTACTTATGTAGCCTCCTTTGATCAAATGTGTTTGAAATTTATCGATTTGGATTAGGAAAATGACCATTTTTATATGCGTTGATGCAGGCAATTCCTTATCAAAAACAAGACATTCCTATAGTTTATTTGCCAGACAGAGGAAATGTATCCTCATAGTCAGTTGATTTCTATCTGGAACCCTACTTAAGCAAGTCTTCATATGGGAATGGTCATGGATCAGATTATGGTTGGACTTATTTTCTTCTGCATACAGAAGAAGGAACAGAAGGTTATAATAGTCACATTCAACTCACATCAGACACAAAATTAAGTTATGGGTTATATGTTAGGTTTGGTGGATTACCGTCTCTTGACATGTGGGACTATAGCTACTTGGACCAGACAAGCAAAAGCAATAACAACAACTCCATGTTTAAATCGTATGATACAAGTCAAGAAGGAATCAACTTGTATATCTTATATCCCACAGCAGGACTTTGGATTATTGGGTTAAGGCATCCTGTTGATTTAAATAATCAGTCAAGCCCCCGAACCATGATGACAATCTCAACTGTATACTGCCCAAATCAATGCTCTGGTCATGGGATATGTGAGTACAATGATGATTTAAGTGAATCAGCAGATTACAGGTTATTCATTTTCCCTCTTTTTCTAAATTTTTATTTTCATTTTTATAAATCTTCTGTAGTTCCAAGTTATAGCTACAAAGAAGGACTTAGCATTTGTTTGTGGATCTCTAAATAGTTGCAGAAAACTTAAAAAAATAATTCCAACCTGCTTTTTAGAATATAAACTGTATGATATATAAGAATATTAAATAGCCTATGTTTTATCCCGAATATAGTCAACGGTTCCCAAATCAGTTGAATGTCCTAGAATGAGACAGGCATGGCTTTCCATGTGTGATTTCACCATCAGCTTCTTGGCTTTTGCCCATTAGTTTTAGGGTTTTTTTTGTTGAACTGTTAACACTAAGTATGCTAGTTATGTAAGTTGCTGAGGCAACTAGCTTAACTTTCCTGGATATCTATTAACCCCTTTTTAAAATGTTATTCTCAGCTACTGTTCCTGCGATAGAAACCATGGGGGATTTGACTGCAGTGTCACTCTATTATCAAAAGCAGGTTATTACACAGTACACTCTCTCTGTTCATGGTTAGATCCCATCTTTATTTTCAGCTTGTACATAGTCAAAATTAATTAATCATTTTGGCAAATAGTTCTCTTTCCTCTTACCTTTAATTATGTATAAGCTATGTTGGTATGTTCATCATTGATGTTAATACTGTATCAATCTGAATGTGGTCTGTTATGCATCTTTCTACTCTTTTTTTATGTAGTGCGTGCAATAGATGGTCTATTAACTACAACATTTTCTGTACTTGGTTTATTACCTAAAGGCTAATGGATGGACTGAAATGTAATGTAGAGCAGGGATTGCAAGTTATTTTTCTTATTGCATCAAATGCTGCAGCCTTACTTCCTGCATTTAAAGTCCTTCAACAGAAGGTAAGATCCAAGTCATGAGGGTCAGGTTCAAAACAAATGTAACTGAAAGCTACTCTTGATGACAATCTTCATATACAAGGAAGATTTGATTTGTTGTGACTTGTGTCATGCAGGCATTCGCAGAATTGGTGATCTTCATGTCTAGTGGAATTTCAAGCGCAGAGCAGGGATTGCAAGTTATTTTTCTTATTGCATCAAATGCTGCAGCCTTACTTCCTGCATCTAAAGTCCTTCAACAGAAGGTAAGATCCAAGTCATGAGGGTCAGGTTCAAAACAAATGTAACTGAAAGCTACTCTTGATGACAATCTTCATATGCAAAGAAGATTTGATTTGTTGTGACTTGTGTCATGCAGGCATTCGCAGAATGGGTGATCTTCATGTCTAGTGGAATTTCAAGCGCACTGTATCATGCGTGTGATGCAGGTAGCTGGTGTGCTCTATCCTATAGTGCTCAACAGGTGCATGATCTGTTCAAAACATCTTCCTTAGTTCTACTGTTCTTAAGATTTTGGTTTCAAGTTTTAACACTTTACTACTACTTTGGTTTCAGTTTATGGATTTTTGGCTTTCTTTCTTGGCTGTGGTGAGCACTTTTGTATACCTAACCATTTTTAGTGAAACTACAAAAAGTGCAATCCATACAGCTGCAGTCATTATTACAGCACTCCTAGCTGAAAGGGGTGCAACCAGGTATTGAGCAAGATTGGCAAGTATATTTATGACTTTGGATGGTTCATTTAGCAGATATAAGTGTATTTAACCGTTCTAGAACCATGCAGGTCCAATGATATTATAATTGTACTATCGATAGGGGCTTTGACCTTTCTTATTGGATGGTTGATGCAACTATGCACTCGATGCAAATCATTTTCATTTCCAGTAGGATCCTCCTTAAAGATAACTGAAAGGTACAGACTTTCATGCTCAACTTAGTCACAAAATGTTCACTTAGATAACTATTTTATAAAAGGATAAAGTATAATTAGACTCATTTTCTTGGTAGATGGCAGAGTTCCAAAGATCAGTTGCTTGGTCTTATGATGGCAATCTATAGATACTTCCGCTGGGGCTATGTGCTTCTAGGTCTAATTGCAATGTCCATGGCTGCAATAAGCTGGACTAAGGAAGATAGTGAAACTTATTGGATATGGCACAGGTACAAAATAATCCATAATTGTTGCACAACTATGATTCCCCACCCCCAAAAAAAAAGGCTATTTTCCCCATGTTTTTTCTCTAATTGTGCCTTCCTTTTTTTCAGCATTTGGCACATTTCTATTTACACGTCAGCCTTCTTCTTTATTTGCTCGAAAGCAAAGACTCAAAATGTTCAAGAAGCACCGGCTGCAGCATCGTATGAACTAACTCGGCAGGAATCATTCGCTTCAGTTTGATAAACAAGGATAAGAAATGTTACTAAGAAAGATACAGAACCCCAAAAGAGTTGGGGTCAGGGGAAGGGAAGAATAATATGACTTCCTCATCCTGAATGATTTGTTTATAGAATTGTCAATATATATATATATATATATATGTATGGTCTATATTTGTGGCTCAAACCCAAGAGGTATGGAATATGAACCCAACAAGCCCAATACAATAAATTTGTAGAGAGTAGGTGAAAGAATTAGGCTATTTGTGAACTAAACAACAGTTAATTAAGATTTAACAGATAAATGAGTGTAAGAACAAACTTGAAACCTTAATAAATTGTTGTCCGAGAAGACCAACTTTTGTTTATATCGTACTTAGAACTATAGTAAACCTTATTTCTCTCTTCCTTTCTTTTTTTTTCTTTTTTTTTTCGATCCCCATACTATGAGATGTCTCTTACATTTATATAGTTTTCTTTTAGACAATCCTAATCGTCCACTTGTTCTTCATCTAGACGTTCACTTGAGTATATGTCCCATCAGGTATCTTCATCAGTTCTCCATGAGTGGTGGTAGCTGAGACTGCACTGTTTAGGGGTCTTCTCCACATTAATGCGGCCAAAAAAGTTGCTGCAGTGCATTTAATGCGGTTGTAGCAGTTTTTCCTTTAGATATTTCTCCGTTCTTATCATCTTTATTCATGCCTGAAGTTCATCCTTATCGTTGGAACTACTAGGAAGATCACCTAAACCACCCAAATATTTGCTTGACTGATATCCCCCATATCCGAGGAGGACATACTCCTCGGACTATATTACTCTATCAATTCCTTGCATGGTTCTCCAGTTCAGGGTCTTTCCCAATCATTTGCTCCTCCTCGGACGTACCTATATCTTCAAATAGAGCCCAAGGCCCAATATATAAATTTTGGGCTTTTATCCCCACAATAGCCCCTCAAAATTTTAATTTTCCCCTCGCATCGAGGAGAAAAAATAGGATTTTGATTTGTCACAGAAAATAAAGGCTAAAACTGTAGAAACACCTGAGTTTACATGTGTGGGAGCATAGATTCAAGTGCTTCATCATTGTTGCTGACGTATCGATATTCACGAAGCGCTATTAATTACTCCAGGCGGCGCTATGTATTTGACATCTAATGGTGAACTATTGATCCAACAAACGACATTTTTCCTCAAGATTTGGGTGGGATAACTCCTACCCACTTTCTGATCTCTATATAAAACCTCAAAGAAAATCATATCTCTTTTACTTCGCAATTTCTTAAGACTCTCTAGTGAACCCAAACACTCAAGCTCATCAAGTTTTTCAAATCATCTGTCTCATTTCTTTAAAAACCCACGAAAATCCTTCCAAGGACTTGAGGATCACTTCCCAGCCTAGTTTGGGTAAGTTCTAATTTCCTCGAAACCTTCGTTCTTTCTTCGGCCAGCTTCTTAGGCCCTCAAACTCTCATTTCCCAATTATTCTCAATATTTCCTTCTTTCTGCTTATTCGAAATGGGTAGATTTAAGTATCTAGTCGATAGTCCTGCCTTAATAGAAACATTTAAGGAAACATATGACATATTGCAGGGAGTAAACCTGAGGTATTGTCCTCCGAAAGGATTATTAACTGACGAAGGGTGGGAGAAGTCATAATCCCTATGATAGCATTCATAGAAGGGGGAATGACTCTCCCTATGGCTCCTGTTACAAGAGATTATCTTCGTAACCATAGGCTTTCTCTTGATCAGTGCGCACCTAACGTCTTTAGGATCCTAGGAGCGGTTGACGCTTTAAATCGTCATTTAGGCCTAGAGCTTACCTGGCTTAACGTAGTACATATGTACAAATGTCATAGCCAAAAGGGAGCGAGATATTATCTTAAATCCCGATCTGACATCGTTATGCTCATTTCCTGTCTTCCCAAGTTTAATAAGGGTATGAAAGATGACTATTTGATCGTCTCGAGCGCATGGCATGACGATCTTCATTACCCAACCCAACCAGGAGAGTCAGGTGGGATATCCTAGATTTAGGATCTTCATCATTTAACATTGCTTTTCTTTTCTTTGTATCAATGTCTTTGAGTTTCTAATTATGGTTAATTATGTTTTGATGTCAACAAATAAAAGGCACGTTGCTCCTCGGCTCAGCCTGATTAACATTGCCGTGCTCAACTATCTACTGAGATCAGAAATTTTTATATGTGAAGACGGGCAACTTCGGGCTGCCCATCTCATTCTCGGTTTCTAGCCACTTTCGGACGTTTTTCAAGCAGTCGACAACGCTATAAGACAAGGAGACTGTCAGATTAACCGAATAGACGTTTCTCGGCCTAATTTTTTAGCACTGTTCGATCTTGCCTCCATGCCACATCCAAACCCGCAGGGTGTACCACAACTCATCCAGCCAGTTCAACAGGTTCCTTTGGAAGCAGCCGCAGAAAGGGAAAGAGTTCCCTCTTCGACCTCTTCACTTGAGAAACAAATTGATCAATTCCAATTTGAAGAAGAGATACAAAGAGAAGTTCAGGTGATTCCAGTTTTGGACGCCGAGGAGAAAACTGACAGACAGTCCAGTGTCCACGCCCTTGTTCTAATAACTGCCATTCCAAACGGTTCTTCTAAAGAAGAAGAAATGGCAAGTCTAAGGGACTTAATGAAGGCTAGAAAAAAGGCACTTGAGGCCAAAGAGACTGGTTCGTCCCAACCAGCTGTTAATCTTCCTCCATCTCCTCAGGTCCCTTCTGATCTTGGCCTAAAGCCATTACCAGATCCAAAGAAGAAAAGGCCTATTATAGATACTGAAGAAAGGGAGGTGGTGCCCCCAAAAGGAACTAAGCAACAGAGAGTGGTCAAAGACCAACGAAGCAAAAGAGCTTCGTCTACTGAAAGCCGAGAAGACCTTCTCGTTACTGAGGTGCGATGAGGACAACGCACCTAATGTCCCAAGCTAGAGTTAGATGGTGCTCCTTTCCCTTGGGACACCTCCGTTAGAAATTATTAAGGGAGGAAGGCAGGTCTCATTGTTGAAGCCTCGGAGCAGCCACTTCTCCTTCCAAAGGATATGGAGACTTGCAGGCACTTCAGCCAACATGAACTCTTCCTATCCTTTAAGAGGGATTTGGCCATGATAAGTGAATTAATTCACTTCTTCAATCAAGATGCTGATCATTTCTATTCGTCTTTCTTCTTTGCTTTATATTACAATTTTTCACTCTGTTATACAGATTACACAACAAGTTTATGTAGCCGAGGAGTGAAATAAACACGCTCGCAATGAAGCCCAGGCGGAGGCTTATTCCCGGTCCGAGGTTGAGAAGAAGATGGGTAGCCTTCAGGAGGACTATGATAAGCTGTCCGAGCAGCAGAAAGAAATAACTAAGCAAAGGAATAGTCTTGATGCAGGCCTTAAAAATGCTGAGAGGCAAGTCGAAAACCAACGCAAACAATTGCACATGACCGAGATTAATCTGGAAACAGAGAGAGAAAGGGTAAAAGGTCTTCGAGCTGAGCTTTAGAAAGCCAAGAAGACTGCCCAATTGGCCAAAAAAAATGCCCAGTTGGCCAAGGAAGCAGTTGAGGCTGAAAAGTAGGCTGTATACAAGCTTGGAGTAGAGGAGACCCAAGTCAGACTCACTAAGGAGTTCTCCACAGTCTGCAAAGATTATTGTGATATAACCTGGGGTAAAGCTCTTGATGCTGCTGGAGTCTCTACAGAATCTGACTTGAGGCAACCTGGGAGTACTTACTATGATCTTGAAATTCGCAAACTCCCAGGTTCTGACTCCTCTCCCTCCAAACAACTCCCAGAAGCCTCAGAGCAGCCCTTGGTCGGTCAAATCCCTCCTGTCCATCTTGAAGTTCCCAAAGAGTCTGGTCAACCCGGTAGTCAAGGCAAGCAAGCTGAAGTCCTTAAGATAAGAGTAAAGACTTAGGGAAGAAGAAAACTCCTGCTGAACCTAAGGACCAAGCCCCAAATGCTACTGTTGCCCAATCCAGCCAGATTACTAACCCTTCGGGCCCCCAGATGAAGGCTTAAATGTTTAGGAATTTTATTTCATACTTGTATTAGTTTATGTTTTTTTTTTTTTTTTTTTTTTATATATAAAATGTAAGGGATTACAAAGTACTTTCTTTTGATCAATGAAATTGTTCTTTTATTTTCAATGTCTTCGTTGCATATATTATAAGATTTATTATTATTGCAAATAGCTCTGACTTGTAGCTACTGTAACCTAAGCAGACTTAACAATGATATCATGCTAATGATGCAAATAACTTATACAAATACTGGAAGAAGTGGGTCGTATGAGAGTTACTAATAAATATTGAAAGCAATGAATGATATGAAGGTCTTATATGTTTTCTCGAACATTTACAAAGAGTACTACTGAGCACTGATTTTGAATTAAGTACATGACCGAAGAGGCCTATCATAAGTTAGAGTCTATTTAAATACCTCCAAGGACTTCAGGCATGATTAATTTTAAGTTTAAACACTTAAGAATTACAAGGGAGTGTTAACTAAACCACATCATTTGGTCCGAGGACTTCAGGGATGATTGGATTTAAGTTTAAACACTTATAAGAATTGCAAAGGAGTGTTAACTAACCCATATCATCTGGTCTGAGGACTTCAGGCATGGTTGGATTTAAGTTTAAACACTTATAAGAACTGTAAGGGAGCGTTAACTAACCCATATCATCTAGTCTAAGGACTTTAGGCATGATTGGATTTAAGTTTAAACACTTATAAGAACTATAAGGGAGCGTTAACTAACCCATATCATCTAGTCCGAAGACTTCAAGCATGATTAGATTTAAGTTTAAACACTTTCCATGAAATCTTTGTGCGATAAATAAACATTTTGATCAAAGAAAAAACTCAATTAATAATAGTACCTTTTTAAGGTTGTTTACATTCTAGGGGCGTGGTATTACATGACCATCTAAATCTTCCAAAAAAATATGCACCAATGCCAGCCCCTAAGGTAATACGGTATGACCCTTCCCAATTAGGTCCTAATTTTTCCCAAGCTGGATTTTTCGCAATGCCTACAACTTTCTTGAGCACTAGATCATCAGGTGTTAAAGACGTTAACTTTACGTTGGCATCATAACCATGTTTTGAGCTTTTGTTGGTAATATGCCAATTAAACCATTGCATTTTCTCTCCTTTCCTCAATCAAATCCAAACTCCTCTCTAGTAGTTCATTATTGCTACTTGGACTGAATGAACTGGTTCTCAACGTTGGGAACCCAGTCTCCAGAGGGATAACAGCCTCAGCCACATAAGTCATCGAAAAGGGCGTCTCCCCAGTAGACCTACGAGGTGTAGTTCTGTATGTCCAGAGTAAGTGTGGTAGTCCTTCCACCCATTTACCCTTCGCGTCATCTAGCCTTTTCTTCAGTCCATTTATTATGACCTTGTTAATAGTTTCTGCTTGCCCATTCCCCTGGGGGTAAGCAGAGGTGGAGTATCTGTTCGTGATTTTCAATTCACTGATTTTCAATTCGCAGCAATAATTTTTGGATGCTTTGCTGTTAAACTGAAGGCTATTGTCAGAGATGAGGGTATGAGGAATCCCAAACCAAGTGAAAATATTCTTCCAGACAAACTTCTTTGCATCTACGTTTCTGATGTTAGCTAGAGGTTCAGCTTTAACCCATTTGGTGAAATAATCTGTGCCGACCAGAAGATACTTCTTGTTTCTTGCTACTTTAGGGAATTAACCCACGATATCTAAGCCCCATTGAGCAAATAGCCATGGGCTGGATAGTGGATTAAGGATTCTACCTGGTTGATGTATGTTTGGTGCAAACCGTTGACACCGATCGCACTTTTTAACATATTCATGGGCTTCTTTTTGCATATTTGACCACCAATAACCTTAGGTGATAGCTCTATGTGCCAAGGATCTACCTTCAGTATGGCTTCCACAGATTCCTTTATGCAATTCCTCAAGAAGCGATTCGGCTATTTTCAGACAACAAGTACGGCCCTGAATAAGAGCATTTGTACAATTTCTGGTCCTCGAATAGCTAGAATCTAGTAGCCTTCCTCTGAAATTTGTCCGCTTCTAACCTTACTTCAGGCAAAGTATCCTCCTTCAGGAATTGAATTATAGGGTCCATCCAATTTGGCTCAACTCTGATTTGATGAACTCGGACTGTCTTTTTTCTTACCTCCGTGGGTTTATGCAAGTCTTCAACGGGATAACCCGAGGCAGATTCTGTGCCGAGGAGGTTGCAAGTGTGGCCAGAGAATCAACATGTGCATTTCTATTTTTGGGGATATGTAGCAAATCAAAAGATTCAAACTGTGACTGGAGATATTTAACTTGGCTCAAGTTCTCTTGCATTCTTTCATCTTTCACCTCAAATTCCCCTTGTACTTGGCCGACGACTAGCCTTGAGTCCGAGAACGTTTCCACTGATTTTCCTCCCATTCTCTTGACCATTGCCATTGCCATTCCCATTCCCATTAGTAGAGCTTCACATTCTGTCTCATTATTTGTAGCTGTGAAGCCTAGTCTTATCGACTTTTCAATAATGATCTTCTCTGGGGATATTAGCACTAGCCCCACTCCAAATCCTTTCTGGTTTGCTGCACGGTCTACATATACCTCCCAGAATGAGTGGCTTTTCTGAGAGATTACGCCAACCGATTTGTCATCCATATTCTGTGTTGGTGTTAATTCTTCTAATGAGGGCATAGTGAATTCAGCTACTAGATCTGCAAGGATCTGTCTCTTTATGGGGGTGCGGGGCATATATTTGATGTCAAAAGCCCTTAGGATAGTGCCTCATTTAGCCATTCTCCCTGTGTAGTCTGCACTTCTGAGTATGGTTTTAAGCGGGAGTTGAATAAGAACAACAACCGTATGTGCTTAAAAATAATGAGGCAACTTCCGTGTACCAAGCACTATTACCAAGATGGCTTTCTCCAGTTGTAGATAACGAATCTCGGCTTCATACAATGACTTACTCACATAATGAACTGACCTTTACACACCCCGGTCCACTCGTATCAATACCAAACTTACAACATAGGGAGCCACAGCAATGTAAGCAACAAGACTTCATCTGGTTCAAGACTAGACATGATTCGTGGCCGAGCTAAATAGTCTTTAAGTTGTTGGAAAGCCAAAGCATATTCTTCAGTCCACTCAAATCCCTTCCAATTATTGATCAGTAAGAAAAAAGACCTACACCTATTTGCTGATCGAGAGATAAATCGGTTCAGAGTAGCAGCCACTCCAGTCAATTTCTAGACCTCTTTGAGGTTCCAAGGAGGTTGTAAATTGTTGATGACTTTTATCTGATCTGGGTTGACCTCAATTCCCCTGTGAGTTACCATGTAACCCAAGAATTTGCCTGATCTCACACCAAACGAACATTTGGATGCATTTAAACGCAATTTGTATCTTCTAAGAACTTCGAAAATGCTTCCAAGATCTCTCACATGCTCAGAAACAATCTCACTCTTCACCACCATGTCATCTATGTAAATCTCAATACTTTTACCTAGCTGTGGCTCAAACATCCTCGTCATCATTCTTGATAGGTAGATCCTGCGTTTTTCAAACCGAATGACATCACTTTGTAGTGGTAGTCCCCAATATGGGTGACAAAGGCAGTTTTCTCTTGATCCTCCAAGGCTAATGGTATTTGGTGATAACCTTGAAAAGCATCTAGAAAACTCATCCGAGGATGGCCAACAGTTGCATCCACTAGCTGGTCTATTTTAGGCATAGGGAATGGATCTTTAGGGCAAGCCTTATTTAAGTCAGTAAAATCTACGCATACTCGTCATTTCCCATTCTTCTTCTTTACCACCACAGTATTCCCTAGCCACTTAGGATAAAAAAACTTTTTTAATAGCTCCAGCTTGTTTGAGCTTTATTACTTCCTTTCGCACTGTGTTAGCATGCTTCTTGGATGGGCACCGAGGAGGTTGTTTTCTAGGGGTGATTAATGGATTGACCTTCAGATGGTAACATATGAATTCTAGATCCACCCTCGGGACTTCGTAAGCATTCCAGGCAAATACATCAATGTTTCTTTTAAAGAATTTTATTAGCTCTTCCTTCTTCTAGAAAGGTAACTGAGACCCGACTTGAAAAAACTTCTCCGGATCATCTCCGATAGTAATTTTTATTAAATCTTCACACCTGGCACCCTCGGTTGAATCTTCAACGGACAATGCCCAAGGTTTTGATTGCTATAAATCCTTTCCGGCATGGGCCGAGGATTCAGCTTCGGGCTTATGCTGGATGGCAACCATTAAGCATTGTTTCGCCATAAAATGATCTCCTAGGATTTCACTAACTTGACCTCTAGACAGATACTTAACCTTCTAATGCAGAGTAGAGGAAACCGCCCTTAGCGTATGAAGCCAAGGTCTAGCCACAATTACAGTATAGGGCGAATACGCATCTACAACAATGAAATCTACCTCTACTACCTCTATACCAGTCTGCACGGGTAATCATATTTGGCCCTTTGGGATAACAACTCTTCCTTCGAAACTCACCATGGGGGAACTGTATGGAGTTAAGTCATCAGGTTTTAAGTTCAGTCCCTTATAGAGATTAGGGTACATTATCTCTGCTGCACTGCCCTAGTCCACTATTACCCTCTTCACATCATACCCTCCAATTCTGAGGGTAATTACTAAAGCCTCATCATGGGATTGGATGGTTCCAATCTTGTCTTCGTCCGAGAATCCTAAAACCGGTGGAGTACTCGCTTTAGCTCTCTTCGGATCGTGATTAACATCTATGGGTAATCGGGCTACCGACATTACCTTAGATGGCCAAGATCCTATTCTCCCTGGTGTGGCAAAGATGACATTGATAGTTCCTAAAGGGGGCCTTGAAGAATCATCCTTTTAGGGCTCCGAGTTCACCTGACTTCCTCGGCCACTAGAGTGATGCAAGAGTTGTTTCAATTTACTCACGCGGACAAGTTAGTCCAAATGATCCCACAGGCTCCTGCAATCCTTTATGGTATGCCCATGATCCTGATGGTACTGGCAATAGAGATTATGATTACATCTTTCAGGGTTTCCCACCATCTTATTCGGCCCTTTGAAGAATGGTTCATTCTTAATCTTTTCCAAAACTTGATGTACTGGCTCTTTGAATACAGCGTTGACTGCTTGAAAATTTGCTAATCTTGATTGCCCAGTAAAATCCCTACGCGGCTTGTTATTACTGTATCTATCTGACCTGAAATCCCTCCTCTCTTAGGGGATAATCTTGTCCTTTCCTTTCCCCTGCTGCTGATCTTCTTCAACTCTCTTATACTTATCAATCCTGTCCACCAGTTAACACACACTAGTGACAGGTTTTCTAGTCAGAGACTTTCTTAAACCATAGTCGGCGGGGAGGTCGAGCTTAAATGTATTAAGGGCCACTTCATCAAAACTGCCTTCCATCTCGTTGAACATCTCCCAGTACCTATTTGAGTACGTTTTCAAGGTCTCACCTTCTTGTATGCTCAAGGATAGTAATGAAGCTAAGGGCCAAGCGACTCTTCGGCAGGTGACAAAACGGGAACCAAATGCTTGAGTGAGTTCTTTAGAGGAACTAATGGAATCTACTTTCAGGCTGTCAAAACATCTCATCGCAATTAGTCCCAGACTAGAGGGGAAAAATTTGCACATCAAAGCTTCATCCTTAGAGCGGACGGCCATCCTTTGGTTGAAGTGGTTCACATGCTCCACAGGGTCTGTTTTACCACTATAGATAGTGAATGTCGGTTGATGAAAATGACTAGGAAGTCGTGCCTCTTCAATCCTACGTGTGAAAGGCGATCTAGAGATTTGGTTCAAGGCCTTACTCATAGCATCGTTCCCTACGCCTCCACGTGATAGACTTCGAGGTTGCCGTTTACGATAATGTTCTTCTTCATAGGAAAAGGATTCACTGACTTGTGTTCGAGATCTCCGTTTATAAGTGACGTCTTATTCGTCGTCAGAATTATCATCGAAGTATGAAGAAGTCTGCCTCCTCTTTGCATGGCGCAACTCCTTTTTTAGCTGGTCAATCTCTAGTTGCATGTTTTTGTTCTTCCCTGCATGAGACACATGACTTCCACCTCGTGGCTGGCTTTGGTTAGTATGTGTAGTATGTACACTGCCTTCACGATCATGTCTTTGCTCCAAGTTGAGAAAAGGATCAACGTGTTGGGATGCTCTGGATTCTGCTGGTTGTTGCCCTGGTTCAGCCATCATCAACTGCTGCTTCCACTCTCACTCAAGCTCTTCCCACAGACGGCGCCAATTGTAAGGTCTATATTTGTGGCCCAAACCCAAGATGTCACGCCCCGAACCCAACTATAAAAATAAACACGTGACAACTGCCACACGCTTATAAAGTAAGCACCCTACAACTGTGCAAAGCATTCTTAGCAACTAAAATTTATCCTCAAAATTTAAATCAAATGAATCCAAAATACCTCAACAATAATTTAATAGGAACAAATCCAATCTCATGTACATAATGCCAATTGGCCAATAAATATAAAACTATTAGAAGACCATCCAATCCCAATATCACAAAGCTTCTTTTTCTGCTCACAACACAACATCAAGACTCCCAAAACTTGCTATTCTTCACAATCTGAAACTGGGGGGAAAATGGGGGGTGAGTTGACAACTCAATAAGTAACCAAAATCCTAATAAGTTCTATCAAGCAATAGATCTGTAAAGGAAAAGATGTAATATGTTTTTTCAAAATTATAATATACTATGTGTGTTTCAAAATAACTGGAACAATTTCGAAGTCTTAAAATAATAAATTGCAAATATATCACATACTTTTATCTAACAAATATATCATAGATGATTTAGAAAATAGTCAGTTTTCCATATATCAAAACTATAACTTACAATATGTTCCAAAAAGATACATAAGCAATTTTTAATGATCCAAAATAGTTCAAATACTCAAATATTCTCAAATTCACATATGTAGTTTTAAAGACTCAAAATAGTTCAAATACTCAAACATAATTCATATTCTTAACAATTTTGTGACTATAGTCACGCTATATCCCCGTGACTGGGCATCAGAGTACCAATGAATAACCCCTATTGGCTGGGTATCAAAGTACCAATGAACAACCCCCATTGGCTGGGTACTAGAATACCAATAAATAACCCCCATTGGCTGGGTATCAGAGTACCAATGAATAACTTCTATTGGCTGGGTATCAGAATAAATTCATTGTCAGATTGTTCATAATCATATATATGAAATCATAGTTTCTAACAAAAATATATCTTATTCAAATATATATATATATATATATATAATCATATATTCAATATTCAAATCTATTTATGATATTTCTATAATTCTTTACTTTAAATCAATATAACTAAAAAAACAATCAAATAAAATAAAGCTTATATTCAATGCTCATGTATATTTGTGAAAATTATTTATTCTTTATTTTGAATCAGTATAGCTAAAAACAATTAAATAAAATACATTATATATTCAGTAATCAGATATATCTGTGATAATTTGTTACTTGAAATCAGTAATACAATAGAAATAAAATTGTAACACGTACCAAGAATGAGAATGGGAGTTGTAGTTTGTTGTTTGTGAATAAAGGATTCAAGAATGTCAATGGAGGAGTTATAAAGCTTGGATTTGGATTTGGAGTTTTCAGGAAACTATAGATTGTGGTTGATGCAACTGGGATGAGTATTTATAAGGTCTGAGAAGAAGAAAACAGGTGCAACCAAAAATTCTAAGGTGAGTGAGATCAGGCCTGGATTTGTATAAGGCTTCCCAAGGTGATATATGATTTAATGTAGGTGTGGGAAGTTTGTTTATTATGTGTTGCTGCAGAAACAACATATGACCAATAGGAGAGTGGGAGAGCAGAATGTGAAAGCATAGTAAGAGTACATTCAATAAGATGTCTACACTTTCTTTCGGCTAAACCATTTTTTTAAGGAGTGTAAGGGCAAGAAAGTTGATGGAAAATGCCATATGTGGAATAGAAATCATTGAAGGCTTTAGATGTGAATTCACCACTACAATCAGTTCTAAAAATCTTGATTTTGTGATCATAGCGATTTTCAACAATGGCTTTAAAATATTTGAAAATATTGAACACATCAGACTTGAATTTAAGAAGATAAAGCCAAGGGAATTTTGTAAAATCATCAACAAACACTACATAATACGTGTAGTCATTGATAGGGGTAACTGGAGCAGGGCCCCATACATCACTATGCACCAATTCTAAACGTCTAGAAGATTGAAAAGTAGACTCCTTGAAAGGAATTTAATGCATTTTGCCACAGAGGCAGTGTCTGCAGTGTGATACAATAGAATTTTGTTTTGTTACATCTCTATCAAAGGAAGTTTTATTGGATACAAGAGAAGACAAAGATGAGCTAAGAATTTCATCACTAGGATGTCCTAGCCTATGATGCCATAGCAACCATTTATTAGATTTTTGAATAGTGAAGGCAGGATAAAAAGATTGAGGATGACATGAAGCAGATAGAACAAGAGCAGCAGATGAAGCTTGGAATGACTTGGTGTAGATTGGATAGAGTCCATTCTTACTCAAGCCCTTGTAAAGGATTTTCCCCGTAGAAATATCCTGGATATGAAATTTGTATGCATCAAAATAACACGAACAGTTATTATAGAGACAAATTTTGTGAACAGACAACAAATTGGATGCAATTCTAGGTACATGAAGGACATTTCTAAGCTGAAATTTATGAAATTTGGTGCTGAGAGTAGAATTACCAATATAGTTGATTGGTAAGGATTGACCTTTCCCAACTGCTATACGATTTGGACCTTTGTACTGAGATTAGATTGACAATTTGTTGAGATTAATAGTAATGTGGTCAGAAGCTTCTGAATTAGTGAGCCAAGGACCAAAATTACCAATGATGACAGTGTTTGATGCAGTAGCCATTGCAGTCAGTTTTGTTGGTGGATTTTTTCCTTGAAATGCAAAATCCATCCTATGATAGCAATCACTGGCCAAATGTCCTATTTTGCCACAAATCTAGCACTGAAGACAAGTATATACTCCTTTCTGATTCTGTAACTGATGTTGTGATGAGAAATTATTGTTGTTAAAGAAGGATCCAAAATTGTCGCCATTGTTGCTATGAGATTGTGGATGTAGTGTGAAGCTATTAGATCTACCACCACCACCTCTTCCTCTACTAGAATTGTTCCTTCCTCTTCCTCTGGCTTATCCATAACTGAGATACATGTTTGATTGAGAGTTGCCTCCATTTGGCTTAGTATTGGAAGCAAACATTGCAAGAGTATGTGGGATTGAATCTGAGTTGTCCATCATAGCTTCTTCTTCACTTTGTAACATGGTTGACAACTGCTCATATGAAATTGGATCACTCCTGGTACGAATTGCAGAGCAAAAATGTGCAAATTTCTTAGGAAGGCCTCGAAGAACTATACACAGCAGTTCTTCATTGTCAACAACAACTCCAACAGCAAGGAGTTTATCTCTGGCTATCTTGATCTTCAGTGAGAAGCCATTGACAATCTCACTACCTTTCTTAAGACTTTGCAGTTCAAGTTTTAGATTCAAAATGTTAGCTCTAGAAGTGGATGTAAACCTTTGATCCAAGTTGTTCCAAACTTCTTGAGCATTTGGAATTCCAACAACCAAAGAGAACACCTGAGGTGTTAGTGTGGAATTAATCAAAGAAAGTAAAGCTTTATCTTTGATTCTCCATGTCTGGAACTCTGGATTCACTGTAGTAGTTGGATTTCCTTGAGTATCCAAAAGAAATGGACATGGCTGAGGAACTGAGCCATCAATATGCTCAATTTTGCTTCCAGAATAGTCACCAGCTGGTGCTTCCATGGTATGTGGTTGCTGTGATCATGATTGATTGACATCAAATTTGACATATTAGAAAGAAGTAACAATGGTGATTGTGTTGGCATGATTGGATGGCTTGAGGAAGTAGTGTTAGTGTTGGTTGTAGAAGATGTGGAAGATGCAGAAGCCATGGTGTTTGGCTCTGCTACTATGAAGAAAAAAAAAAAAAAAAAAAAGCTTGTATGTGTAACAATGGCGGAAGCAGAGAGAGAGAGAGAGAATGAAAAATTATTGAATTGTATTGCAACAATAACTAAAACATAATGTGATTATTTATATACATATATATATATAGAGTCAGAGATAAGGTTAGCCTAATCTAACAAGCAAACTGTAATTCCGTAATAATAGGAATTAGTTACACTGATTATCAACACGTGATTAATGTGCAAAATACAGAGAAAATATCTGAAAATATTTAAAGTCTTCATCGGTGAGCAACGCGGGCAAGGAGGAAGAACTATAACTGGAACCCTTGAAACGACGTCGCGTTGGATGAAGACTTTAGCTCATGTGTTGATCCTTAGGCAAAACGTCACCGTATTCATTAATGAAATACGGTGCCGTTTTGTGTAAACTCTGTGACCTGTGAATGAGCGTTGAAAACTAGCCATTGGCATCAATCTCTTCTATTATTCTCTCAGTTATTAGAAAAACATGACGCTATTTATATTACCACTCATCATAACATACTACTTTAACAATTTGTGGAATTTTTTGTGTCCAAACTTATTGAATCTGAAAATAATATCTCTCTGTCTCACTGTTTTTTAAGTATTAATTATGTTTAATCTCTTTTTGGCTGCAAGGTTGATGATAGTTGTGGATACTTTGTTTGGCTTGGCCCTCCTACATGTGCACGCAGTAGAGAATTGCTGCCTTTGCTTAGAGAGAAGGAGGTGGCAGCAAAGGAGAAAAATTTTTCTCGAGCAATGTGGCTTTTTGCTTTTGCTTCTATTGGATCGACGTGGATGAACGTATTACAAATTATGGGAATTATATATGGGATGATATTTATGTACTCTTAACAACTAGATTTACTCTTCTTCTTTTCTTTTTCTTTTAAAAAAAAATAATAAGTTTAATGAAATAAAAAAAATGTCACTCTTTCACAATTAGACAATATTCGGCGCTAGATACTTTGTAATTTAATTTGAAAATAACTTTTATGTGTTTTTATAAAGACTCATATATAATACTCATTTTGTTATATAATATTTTCTCACACTGTTGTTGTATTATTTGAAACCTAATTTCCTCAATTCATATCTTATAGTAAATTTTTCTGGTCTTAGAAGTAGTTTCTGACTATTGAGGGGATTTTCTTTACTAATCTAGATATATGAGATTGGAACTAAATACTGCTTAGACAAGAAACTATATTTTATTATAAATTTAATATTAAAATGATTAAAATAAAATCTAGATAAAAAGTAGTCTTTATTTTTATAACTAAACACTTATTAAACACTTCCTCAACCACTCCAATCTCACCACTGAATTCCAAGACCCCAATCGCAAATATTGTGTTCATTATCTAAATGAGATAAAATCATTTGTGTATCAACATAAAGTTAACATGATCAAACAAAGAAAAAATGGCTAAAAACACTTCCATTTATTAAAATTTAATTGCCTCTAACTAGGCCTCCATATCCTAAAAAAAACTGATGAATATCCAAAATTATAACATCTTCATGATTATTCAGTTATAAATATTTTAGATTTTACAATTAGAAATTAAGTAGACAGTAACATTTTGATTATACTCTTGCGTTTCCAAAAGAGTAAGAGAACCCTTTTCCATGAGGAAAAATATAAGATTCCTTTTGGAGGGTGGTGAGACATTTTGATCTCCATTGCACCAAATAAAGCATCTAAGATCAAATCATCCAGTAACAAATATATAGTTCTTTACTCAATTGTGCATTAGCAAACATTCTAGACTCCAAAATAAAACAATACCTATTATTATTATTATTATAAACCCACATATGTGGACAAGAAAAGTCAAGTTCAAATAGCATATTCAAAATTGACTAATAAAGCGCAAAATAACTTCACGCGCTTTGTTAAAATATCATTTCTAGTTTGTGTTTTTTTTTTTTTTAATTTTTATAGGCTAATTTTTTTTCTTATTGAAAACTTGAATGTTCAAAAAGCAAAATCATCATTTTTTTTTTTTTGGTATTATTTTTTATGTTATTTGTCGAACAGTGAGATGTGCCATTTCATCTCAAAACCAATTAGTAATGAGGAAGATATACACCCAAATCTTTTATTACATTCAATATCACATCACGTAAACCTACTTTTAGAGTGGTTGTATGAAGTCAAATTGTAATCCCCCAACATTATCTTTGTTTCGCTTGTATTAGGAGCATGAAATAAAAGAATAGAAAATTAATTAGTTGCTTCAAATGCACATCCTAAATGTGTCTCAAAATTCCTGTCCTAGTTCATGCTTCACCACCCAACGGATAACACAAGTCTTTTTTTTTTTTTTTTTTTACAAGATATAAATTTTACTTTAACCTAATCTAAGTGTATATGTGTGTGAAACTCTTTTCTGGAAACTTGAACTCGACTCTTAATGCGTTGACTTCTTTTTCAGTTTTAAAAGTCTTACAAATATCCAGATTGACGATAAAAAGAAGCCATTGGAGCTGAAAGAAAAGTGCAAGATATGTGAAATGTCTTTGCACGTAGGGATGGCAATGGGGTGGGGCAGGTCCGAAGGATGGACCCCACATGGTTTTGTCTTACCTTATCTCCACCCGGCCCCGCATAACAGGGAAACTTTTCTTGCCCCATCCCCGCCCCTTTGGGACCTGCAAAACCCTGCCCCACCCTGTAAAACTCTTCTTCTTGTTAAGTTGTCCATAACCATTACAATTTCTTTTAATAAAACCTATTTCGTTAATAAAATTATATTTGAAATTACAAATAAATTTATTCCATCAAGTCAAACTAATTTTTAAGTAAAATTGAATAATATTATTAAAGTGTTCAATAAGACAATATCACAACAAAAACAAAAATCTCATAGTACAAAATCAATGATTCAATAGTATATATATAATTTTTTTAATAAAGACAAAAGAAAATGTTATAATAGAATAAGCTGATGAAATGCTTGTTTAAATATTAGGGTTTTAGGGTATGAAAAGTATACAATTTAACCCTTATCAATGCGGGGTGGGTTGGGTATAAAAAGTCTAAACTCATCCCTGCCCCGCCCCATGATGCGGGGCTAAAATCTAACTCACTCCATTCTCACCCCACCATCTTTACAAGATGGGAAAAACCCGCATGGGGCAAAACGGGGCGGGACAAAATTGCCGTCCCCATTTGCACATGATCAGACTTTCACACCTAACCGTTTATGTTAGTAAGCTAACTTAGATAGTTTTGCCTTTAGGATTTTTGTTCAAGGGGTCAATGAAAGATAAATTATAAGTTCATTTGACCTTTTTTTTCCTAATACAATAAATATATTAATTATTGTTGTTAAGCGAACTTAATTATTATTACTTACTATAATTTAATAGTTTCTCTTTTACTTTTTACCATTTGTTTTTATTGAATTCACAAGATATTCTGATAAATTCTTTTATACTTTCTTTACAATTCTTTAATTTAATTAATTTGTTAGTTTCTATCCCACTAACTAAGTGTTTAGAATTATTTAATTATTTATTAGTTTACAATTTTTTAATTTATTTACAATTCTTTAATTTATAAGATTACCATTTTTTTAATTGTTTAATACTTTTATTGCCATGACTGACCCACTTATTACATAGCCAATAACCACTCTCACTCACAAATTCGGTCAAAGAGTCAAAAGTGGGAGAGGGCTGCGTTTTTCTCTCTTAAGGTTTTAGTTTTGTCCTTTTTTTATTTATAGTTTTTTTTTTTTTAAATTGATTTTGGGCTTTTTTTTCTGAGATAAAAGGCCAAAAATTTTCGGTTGGACTTGCAATATATTTTTTTCAGAGTTTATTTAGCTGGGCTTTAAAAATTTTTGGGTCAGGTCAAGGTGTGCAAATGTTTATTTTAAGGTGTCAAAACAAAAAGTAGACGCGTGTCATCTGTTGAACGGTGGAGCATGGACTGAGAGGGACTTTGAGACAGAAGATGAGCATTAATTCTGTACTTTTTTTTTTGGTAAACAATTCCTTACTATCATACTCAACTCTGACTAATCTTCCAAACGTCTTTTTCTTTTAGAAATAATTACAACATACTGCTAATTTTGTATTCAAACTCTTTTTTTCTTAGACTCTCAAGCACTTTGAATAATGTTCCAAGCGTGTTAACAGAAAGTCATATAGACTCTTTTTTTGATAATCAAAGTTAACTTTAAGAAGAGACACTGTTATATAGATTCTTCTTCTAAACACCAAACTGGGCTTTCACTTTATCTTCTTCTTTTTTCTACCAAAGAGAAAACTTGTATCTCTGGAAAATCTATCATCTTTACAAATAATTTCAGCTATAAATTGAATTTCTGCCAGACGGGTTCTTCAAAAAAAAAAGTGAGAACTTAGGGGCTATTTGGATTATCAATTTTCATAACTCATAACTTATACCTCAAAAATGGTGGGACCCATAGCGAGAAGTCCGTTTGGGAGCACCATAGCTCTGTTTCCAGTTTTTTGTTTCCATCACTCAATTTTAGGTATATATTTTCAGTTTCCATAACTCATAACTCAATTGCATTTTTGTAATTAAACACACGTGGGGGACCCACTAGTCATAACTCAGCCGCACCTTTTGACCAATCTTCCTTCTTCTTCTTCTTTTCTTTTTTTCTTTTTTTCCTAATCAGCTCGTCTTCTTCAGTTCTTCCTTCTTCTTTTTTTCCTTCTTTTTTCACTGGGTTTGGGTGTTTTTTTCTTTTCACTGGGTTCGGTGATCTAGGTTTTTTTTTTTTCACTAGGTTCAGGTGATCTGGGTACTGGGGGAAAAAAAACTGCACCAAGTGACAGTTATGGGACCCACAAACAGTGTGAAAAATATTGAGTGATGGCAAGTGAGTGATGGTGCCAAACGGGTGTGATATTTTAAAGTGATGAGTGATGAGTGATGAGTGATAAATGACGAGTGATGAGTGATAAATGACGAGTGATGAGTGACGGAAATTAAGTGATAAAAAAAAGTGATCCAAACAGCCCCTAAATCTTTTTTTGGAGACCATGGGAGAAGAAGCTGCAGATGATCAAACCCCATTTCTTCAAACTCAACCAGCAGAGCATCCTCTCCAATGAACTGGTTTGGCTTCATCAGTTCACCCATTTCATTATTAATCCCAACTTTTGTGTTTTTTGCTTTTTCAAAGGTGATTATCATAAAGTGCTTTGAATGAACAAAGATTCAAGAGTCTTTCTCATTTTTCAAATTTTTTTCCTTATAAGAATTTTCAAAATTCCCATGAGTTGCAAATTCAATTTATATATTCATTGTGTTCACGATCCGTGCAATAAATCATAGCATTGTATAGGAACTAATTAAAGTCACAAGCAACCGGCAAATTGATGCATCTACCTGCCAAACTTTCTCTCATTCTTGTATTTCCTCTAAATAATAATATTAATTTTATTGTGGAAATACATTATTTAGCCATTGTTTTAAAATCTTGCATTCTCTAAAGAATTTCATTATAGAACTGCATGCCAGTACTTATAGAATGACTTACCATATATGATTATTGGCAAAAGACTAAAATATAACTAAATTTTGAAGTATATCTAACACTTAATCTATCTCCTATGGTTATATTATATGTTTTAGGAGTAAATCCTTTAATCTCCCTCAATATTAAAATTGATATCAACATGTACGTATCTTAATTCTTAAGCACATGAAACAAGTTCGGTTTTCATGTGGGAAAATGTTCCACCTCTTTTAATAATAGCATTTCTTACTTTCTTCAGATTACATGGATACATTGCACCACCAGCCCTCAACCATGTCTTCTTCAACTTCATCATATGCACTGGGAAATCCTTGGATGCACTTTTGTCATTGTGGAACAAGGGCACCAGTGAAGACATCATGGACAGGTGGAAAAGTTGGGAGGTTTTGGGCGTGTGAAAAATATCGGGTATTGTACTAATTTGAAAGAATAAAATTTTGAGAAAATCTATGAAAGCGACTTTTCTTCCACAATTTTTACAACCATCTGACTTGTGCGACTATAAATTGTGGAGAAAAAACTAGTAGATCCATGTGAAAGTTCAAAAAGAAAAAGAAAAAGAAGAAGATACACGAAAAATTTTCATAATCGTTTCCACAATCTGAATATATATTATCATCTCTTGATCTCTCTCAATCTGTTATTTAATTATTAATTAATTTTTTAACCCTTTATTGCTGCAAGGTTGATGATACTTCCAAGGAAAACACACGTTAATTTAATTCATCCATAAAACTATTAGCATTTTTTTTATAGGTATAAAATTATTGATATTTACAATGGAAAAAATAATCAAGGAAGTAACTTTATCACGGCCCGACGCAGCGACGCGCGTCGGACACCGCTGACCGCGTGTCCATGCCGTGTCAGGCCGCATCCTGCCACGTGGCGAAGCCGACTCGCACCGACGCGGCTCAAATAGGGCCGACTCGGGCCGATTCGGGTGACATGGCCGGTTCAGGCCGAAATTTAAAAAAAGAAAAAAAAAAAAAAAAAGTGCAAAACGCACCGGCCTTAACCCCTTTCTTCTTCTTCTTCATTGCTTCTTCTTCTTCTTCTTCCGTTCTTTTCGCCAGAGCCCAGCAGTTCCCTTTTTTTTTTTTTTTTTTTGATAAGTTTGTTAAATGCCTTTCACTTAAAAGGCTTTACTTTCTGTACAGAAGGTAAAGCTTTATTTTGGTTTTTGTGCTTTTGGTTTTTGTGCTCTCTGACCAAACACGTGAGCCACAGCCACTAAGGCTTTTTTTTTTTTTTTTTTTAAATTTATGGGAAGTTCTTGTGCTCTCTGACCAAACACGTGACCTACAGTCACTAAGCTTTTTTTTTCTTTTTTTTCTTTTTTTTTTAGGAAGTTCTACCTATTTTAATACCTCGGTCAATAATTCAAGTATCAAAAACTTGTAAGTTGTATTCTAATTTCTGAACATTATGAAATGTTTTAGTTTTAATCTTGTGAGTTGTATTTAATTTATGAACATCATGTTTTAATTATTATCTACTATTGCTCTTAAATTTGATATATGTTTATATAATGTGAAAAGTATACTTAGCAATATATTAAAAATATAAATAAAAATATTTTTAATAATTTTTTAATCGCCGAGTCCCGCCGCACCCGCACCCACCTTTTTCAAAAATTGCCGAGTCCCGCACCCGCCCCCGCACCCGCACCCGAATCCAGAAACACACCTGTGCCTCCTAGTATTATACATCAAAGCACATACAAGGCCTTAAGCAACATGTGGAAAATTTAACATACGCAGCAACAAGAACAATAAGATGACCAAGAATACTCAAGGAAAGCATGAGATATTTCACTAACAAGGACAAGATGACGGCATTATGGTGTGCAAGTGATTGGCAGGAAATGGTAAAAGCTGGCAAGGTTGACAGTGGAAGGATAGAGAAGGGTAAGTGGAGGCTGTGCTGGTGATAATCTTCAATTGAATAACTGAAATGGCACTAACTACATTGAATAGCTTTTGTAGCTCAGACTTATGGAAGACTATTTCATGCCATGCCAAAGATGTACTAAAATTCAAAGACTAAAAACATTTAGGCACACTCATCAACTTGTACAAAGATTATTCTGAAGTTTCTTTCACTAGTAAGCCCAAGGAGCCTATCTTATATATACGTGTTTGTAGAAAAACAAAGAGGGAGAATGGCAGAGTTGTCATAATGCCTTTTTGCAGTTAAATTAACTTCCGGAAATTCAGCTTTCAAATAATTAGATACAAACCTGTTCATAAGTGTCACGCTTGACCCTCTCCTACATGTGCACGTGGTACGGAATTGCTGCCTTTGCTTAGAGAGAAGATAGATAGCTTAGAGAAGGAGGTGGCAGCAGCTCATGCAAAGGAAATTAAAATTTCTCCAACATTCACTTTTATAACTAGTACTATTTTTGGATTTTGTTTGATAATAGTCTTTGGGTCCTATTTATCGGATGATATTTATGTACTCTTAACAACTAGATATAGTTTTTTTCTTATAATAAGTTTGGTGAAACAAAATTCTCGCTTTTTTACAACTAGAGAATGTCTTGCACAATATTTTGTAATTTTATTTTAATTTTTTTATTTATGTTTTTCTAATACCCATATATAAACTCAGTTTTTTTGTATAATATTTATATTGTTTTCCCACATTATTTTTTATTTATGCCACCATTGGCACATGCAATGTATCAAAGCATTTAACACATTGTGAAGAAGAGTACTTATTCACTCGTAGACTAGGCAGGGGTGGAACCAGAGGGGCGCCGGGGGGCACACTTGCCCCACAAACACCCCCCCCCCCTCTTTTGACTCCTAAAATATCCTTGCATATGTAGTTTATTCTAGTTACTCCGTGACACACGAAAAAAAGCAAAGCATTTAACACATTGTGAAGAAGAGTACTTATTCACTCATAGACTAGGCAGGGGTGGAGCCAGAGGGGGGCACACCTGCCCCACAAACACCACGACCCCCCCCCCCCCCCCCCTCTCTTTTGACTCCTAAAATATCCTTGCATATGTAGTTTATTCTAGTTACTCCCTGACACACGGAAAAAAAGAACTCCTACTTGAAAGTGACACAAGGAAAAAGAAGTTCTCTTAAAGACCAACCGTGTACCTTTTCACCCATTTCACTATTCTTATAAGCAGATTGAAACTATGTTGGCAATCATTGAATCAATGTAATAGATTTTGAATTTAAAAGACAGAGAGAAAAAAAAAAAAAAACATTAATTTTAGGATAAATTGTCTATTTGGTCTTTATTCTTTACATCATATTTTAATTTGGTCTTTAACCTTTCAATTGTGTCAATTTGATCCCTAACCTTTCAATGTCGTGTCAATTTAGTTCCTATCGTTATATCCTGGATGAAAATTAATGACATGACAAACCATCAAAATAAAATTTTAGTATATTGTCACATCAATAAAAGCTAATTTTTTATTTTGACCATTAGAAGCATCATCAATTTTCATCCAAAAAATAATAGAAGGGACTAAATTGGCACGATACTTAAGGGTTAGGGACCAAATTGACACAGTTGATAGGTTAAGGACCAAATTGAAATATAGTGTATAGAATAGGAATCAAACACGTAGTTTACCCTTAAGTTTATTCTTTTATCTTTTTGAATTATAAAATGACAATTGATTATGATTATGAGGGTATAAAATTAATCCTACATGTTCACCTAATTAATTAAATATTATCATTATTGACTTATTAATCCTACAGTTATTAATTAATAGTATCACGTGGCAAGTATTTATTGGTGGAGTATAGAGTGGAGCAGAAAAGTGGGACAGAAGATTTGGACTCATAATTGAGTCCAAATCTTTTGTCCCACTTTTCCTGCTCCACTCTATACTCCACCAATAAATACTTGCCACATGTTCACCTAATTAATTAAATATTATCATTATTGACTTATTAATCCTACAGTTATTAATTAATAGTATCACGTGGCAAGTATTTATTGGTGGAGTATAGAGTGGAGCAGGAAAAGTGGGACAGAAGATTTGGACTCCTGATAATTTGGCATCGTCCATCTCGACTCTAATGAAATTTTTTTTTAGAGCAATTTATTATGTTATAATAACTTACTACTTAGGATTTGTTAAAAATATTATGGATATAAAATTTCTCTATATTTATTGCATAAGACTCCATTCATTACTTTATTAAAATTTAATGTCACAAAAGATAATGGAGTAGTATAAATATTGAATTTTACGATGAATTTTTTATAAAATTAAATTCATCTCTCCATCCACCTCCCTATGCACAAAGTGCTCGGGAGTCTAAGAGAGAAAAAGGATACATGTTATAGGATTAACAGGATATTATAATTATCTCCCAAAAAAAAAATCACATGGTATCAGTCCTTTGACAATTATGTATTCATTTTTATTTGCCAAAATGTGGGTATTTTCATTTGCAAGGTTGAAGAAGCTGAGCAAGATTTCTAAACTTATTTCAGTGCGAGTAGCTAGAGAGAATTGTATTTTTCAACTATGCTATCTAATTATAAAAAAAAATGGAGAAATGTTAACGGATGTCTTAAGGGTATTTGTAAATGAACCATTTTAGGAAAGCTTTTATAAGAAAAGAAAAGAAGAGTAATTAATGTTTTAGTAGTTTTTTCTATTTCCTATAAAAATGATGTCAAAACTTTCCTAAAATAATTTGTTAACAATTCACAAGCCATTGTTAAGTTACTGGGGATTTATATTTGTAGTCCCAGGTTTATAATATCCTTATGTGGCTGTTATAGTATTATATATAAGTATATGTATTTATCATTGTCCACCAATACATAAGGATTATCTAAGAGCTGGACAAGGCCAAGGATTTGGAATGATTGGGCTGTCCCTAGATTTTATTAATATATATTCCCTCATTTCATGTTAATTATTAGTTCACCTCATTTTATATTCTCTTTTTTTTAATTTATTGTTTATTTAAATTTTTAAAATTAAATTTTCAAATGAATTAACATAATTTTTGTTTGGAATCACTTGGTCCAGTGTTCTTGCACATAGGTACCCATTGGAATGGGTAAATATGTTAAACACCTGTCATGTCCACATTTAACAGATACAATCTACATGTGCATTTGATTCAAAATTCAAAACTTTAACTTTTTTGTTAATTTTAAAATTGAGAATGATTCTTTATTATGTATTTTTTTAATGAGTCCAAAGAAATCTAATTTTATTATAATGATAATTGATTTTGAATGATGTGATACTATGTAGTATACAACTATGCATAGCTTTGGATTTATGTAAAATGAAATGTTATTCAAGTACATCATTTTCATATAAAAGCATAGAAATTGGATCTTATGTTATGTGTTATTTAAGTAATTTTAGAAATCGATAACCTTTTTTTTATTATTAGTTTAAAGCATTGCATCAAATAACACTATTCAAAACTAATTTTTCTAGTGAGTACAACAATCAATTTGAAACAGAAACAATTACTATACGCACATGTTAAGACACTTTTAAAGCAATGAATTTTCAAAGTGTTTAAGCAATGAATTCTGAATGGATCTGGACATAACTCTGCTTAACGTGTAGTACAAGTTATTGACACTTGTCTGTAAACCGTATGATCATATCCTGGTTCAGTGACTTTTTAATCGGACGGTGAGAATGTGTGTGTGTGGTGAAGAAGGNTGTAAACCGTATGATCATATCCTGGTTCAGTGACTTTTTAATCGGACGGTGAGAAGTGTGTGTGTGTGTAGAAGGAACGTGTCGAGTGGAGGAAAGAAGATGGTTGTGGTGGAAGAAGCAGAGGATAAAACATTTATTGAAGTGGATTAGACTTAGATAAGAACATAAAGTTGTACGCGCAACTTCCGCGAAATGTGGGGCCCATCATAAGGTGACAAAGACCAATTGGTAAAATAAAGTTTAGGATGCATTGCATTCTACACTTTAGGATGCGGCATAATAAAAGTTTAGCAGGGTTTTGTCAGATGTGGAGCTTTTTTCAAGTTGTCTAAGGTTGCGAAATTCTTTTTTGGTTCTCTCAATTCAAAAAATTCTCTCCACAAATCTAGCCAGACAGGGAGAATAATTTGGATTTGTAGTGTCTGAAATTTGTCTCATATTCTGACATTCATCATCACATCCATGTAACAATGAATTCAAGACAATATTTTGACTTTTCTTACCGAACCTGTATTTTTGTTCCCATGAGTAGCTATTAGTCTACATATAGATTAGTGATCCTTCTTTTCTTTTCTTTTTTCTTTTTTCAAAAGTGATTCTTGCATTGTTGCCAATTTATAATCTTCAAAGAGAAATCAAATACGTGCCCTAAACTATATGTTTCCTACGTCAGGGCTAGAATGAATAGGAGCTTTTTTCAACTTTCATTATTTAATTAGTGTAGCTTTGTGCATATATATTCATACAATTAAAAATAATTACAATGATACGGTTTAAATTATAAATTTTCTTTTAAAAGATATTTAAATAATACATAGTATTAGCTAACATCTTTTTAACTACGCATTTCTAAATATAGTAATGGACACTTGCATTTTTTTTTTGCACCCAATAATTCATTTGTCACAAAATTAAAAACTTAGATGGATGTATAGCGAAAAATTGAACTCCAATTGAAATACAATTTAGAATCTAATTAGGACATGTGGCACAAATTAAAAATTTAATTAAAATCTAATTAGATTTTCTCTGAACTTTGACAATATTATATATATATATATTATGGGGTTGTTTTTAGGGATTAATTAATTCTCTGATAATGAGATGTGAGTGGGAGTGTTAATGAAATGATTGAATCTCGATGGTGTTCATTAATCATGCTGGGGCTCATCCATCTAAAGTGACTATAAGGGGTTGTCTTCAAGGAAGTCAATACCGTACTGAATGTCGTTTTAGTTTAGTCATATGAAGATATATTTCGGTATCGATTAATACCAAGTTACCGTTTCAGAGTTACGCAAATAATTATATATATAATATATATATTCATTAACGTTTAAATAAATAAATTTAGTATCCTTTAATATTTTTATAGTATATTTTTTGCAATTACTTATATACTAATTAATTAAGCTTATAAGTTATAAGTGAAGTAGATAAAAAAAAAAGTACAAAATGATGCTATGGTGACGTGTTTGGGTAGGGAAGTTGTAGCAAAGAAATATTTTCTTTAAAAAAAAAAAAAAAAAAAGGAAACTAAGGTACGTTTGAATTAGTGGTAAAAATTTCAAGAAATCATTTCCGTGTTTGGCAGTTATAGAAAATAGAGTTTTCCGAAAAATCACTTCCTATTTTCCCTTAGACAACAGAAATTCATTTCGTTCCTATTTCACTTCAATTGATTTCTGAAAGAGAGAGAGAGAGCACAAGGAGAAGAGAGAGCCGCGACCCACGAACCAGAGCCCGGAGCCGGTGACCACCACCACGAGCCGTCGACCACGACCCACTGATCTTTGAACCAAGCTGGCGACACGAACCCAAAGCCCAGAGCCTTCAACCCAGCCCAGACCTTCGACCCATCGCCTTCGACCTTCAACCTTCAACCCATCACCTTCGACCCAGACCTTCGACGCAGATCTCGTCGTCGACCAATCCAGACCCAGACCCATCGATCTCTTCCTTGATCTCTTAGTTTTTGTTTTTTAAAGTTTGATTGTTGTTGTTGTTGTGGTGTGGTGGTGATGTTTTTGGTGGTTGGGTTTTGATTGCCGAATTGTTGCCGGAATTTGTTTTTGAATTGGCTATGATGTTGAAATTTTTGTAATAAAATTTGTTTGGATGCTGAGAAAAATGTGAAAAAATTGTAGGAAAATAGCATTTTCAGAATAGAACCAAACATATGAAATATTTTCTACAACAATTTTATAATACAACCAAACACCTAAAAATATTTTTCTTTCCCGAAATAGCATTTCTGAAAAATAGGCTATTTTCCAAGAATTATTTTATGCGAACCAAACGGACCCTAAATAATATAAACTTAATGCTTTAAATGAAAGGAATCAAGAAGCAATAATACATCACCTGTTTCTTATTTTTTTTTTCACTCGTTGGTATGCTGTCTTTTTTACTTTTTCCTCTACACTTTCTCTCTCTACATTCACTGCTTTTCACATCTTTCAATAAGAAAATTACTGATAATTCTTTCACACTTTTCTCTCTCTCTCTCTCTCCTTAGGTGCATTTGGGAAGTGCGTTTTGCGCTTCCCAAACGCGTTTGCGTTTTTTTTTTTTTTTTCTTTTTTGTTTTTTACTTTTCAGCTTTCCCAGCCGGTTTTGTTACTGTTCATTATTGTTCGGCTATTGTTCATTGAACAGTAGCCGTAACATTTGACTTTTCCACACAAATTTTACTGTTACGACCCACAAATTTCACTTTTCAGCAACTTTTTATTAAAAATTGGTCCACGGTACTATTTACACATTTAAAAATTATTTTGCTACAATGTTTTCTAAACTTTACCTATTATATATATATATAGATGATTAGTAATTCAAGAAGATAATTATTTATAAGGTGAAGACATCCTTTTAGTCCTATATTTGTGGTTACAGTCAATTCAATCCCTACATTTTAATAATAGTCAATTTGATCATTATTATTTTTAACTTGCAAATAATTTGGTCTTTACATTAACTCATTAATGAAAAATGCCAATGTGACACAGTGTGAACTAAGAAGCTTATGTGGCCTATAATATGAAAGTGTTGCCAACCAAATCAGCCACATCAATTAAAAATCCAAGTGAATCACATTAGAAAAATTAACAAATCTAATTGTCTTTTCGTTACTCATCATCCAACCCAAAACCATCCATTCTTTTCATCCATTATTCATTTTTAGGGTGATGAAGAACGGACGAAAGAATGGATGGTTTTGTTAAATTTGCTAACATGGATATGACGTAGATTTTTAATTGTTATGGCTAATTTTGGTTGGGTCAAGTGAGTCATAGTGCACATATTTGCCACGTCGGCATTTTCTGTTAGTAAGTTAACGTATGACCAAATTGATAGCAAGTCAAAATTATAGGTGATAGGCAAAATGTTATTAACCCTTGCAAATTAATTAATTCAAGTTAATAATTAAGTTCAATTACATGTAATGGCGTGGTAGCACAAACAGATCACCAACTAAACTAAATGCAGCGGAAATTAATTTGACAAGGTGATTAGTTTACGAATGGAAAAAACTACTAAGGCAAAAACTCACCAGGTGATTTTAAGGTCACCACTCTCAAGAATCCACTAATAATAATCAAGCGATTACAAGTAAAAGGAATCTTACCAACTACCCTTAGTTTATCCCAAATTACCAACTTTACAATTGAATCTTCACTCCAATGCCAATTGGACTTGATCTTGTAGTGGCACTCTTTCCGTTTAATGCACGATCCCCAGTACGTAACTAACTAATGATACATGGATCAGTAATGACTAACTCCAACAACTTGAAAAAGGTGTTGGTTGCAAGTTCTTCACTTCAAGCATAATGAAGATCAAAAAGCTCCTTGGTTACAAAACCTTTGGCATAAAGATAGTAGTTCTTCAGAAAGAATAAGGCACTAGGTCACTCAATGCATGTGCGACGGCTTTTAAAATGATCCTTATATATGTCTAGGGTTGTGAGAAAAGAAACCCTACACAAATATACAAGAATCTGCATGCAATCAGATTTGAAAGTCTGATTTCATTAATTCTCAACGAAAAAGCTTGTGTCGAGATTCTGTCGAGCTTCAACATTAATTCGATGGAAAGGATTCTGTCAAGACTTCTGTCGAACTTTAGTGAAAGTTCTTCTTCACTTATTTCTTGGTCAGATCTTCATGGCTTTAACATTTGACTTGAATTCTTATTTCTTAAAGTACTAAACTCATCGTAGATCTACCCAATTACAAGTAAATGCATTTTGTCAAAAGATTAGCCAATTACATAAATATGTCCAATAGAAACCAAATTGATTGCTACCAAATGTAGGGACCAAATAATTGTGACCCAAAATGTAAGGATCAATAGTATTTTTGCCTATTTATAATGCAAAGGACATATGTCAAAGCAACGGAAGCTTTAAGAAAATTTTAAAGAACTTAAATATATCAACATCATAACAAACAATATATGAAGTTTTACAATTTCTTTCTACTAATAAAATGAAAAGACAAAAAGAGACTGATGAGAGAAAAGTGATAACTAAGAATGCTAAGATGAGAGAAATAAAATAAAAAAAATTTGAAATGATTATAGAAAAAGAGAGAGAGAGGAGAGAGAGCAATGGATGATACATACTATGACTACGAGCCGAATAAAGGTTTTATTTTTTAAATGAGCTTTTTGTTGAATTATTTGATAATTTTTTGTTGTTTGACATAGTCTTGTATTTGTTTGGACTTTTTGCTATTATTTGAGCTCATTTTTATTTTCGTTTAGGGTTAAGATCATACTTGGGTCCAAGATTTTTTTTCAAGTAAAATAATGTTACATCCACAATATTTTAACAACAATTATTTCACAAAAATCATAGGTAATAAATTGCTATTGGTGGGTTAAAAGTTATGTTAGTAGTAGGTCCATATTAGAAATGGTAACAACTTACCACCTAAAATTTATTATGAAAATATTATGAACGTAATTACAAAACTAGTTAGTGTGTGTGTGTGTGGCTGTATATATATATATATATTCTTTCTCTTTTTCTCTTTTGCAGTAAAATTTTGTCAAGTTAGAATGTTGTTGTGAACACTGAACACCTTTCTATAATGTAGAGCTCCACACTGTGTCGAAGCATGCGATTGCAACCATTAGAGTAATTGAAAATGTGGAAATTGACGTAATAAGATCTCATCTTGCTTGCCATGATTTCAAATCAATACTTTGCATTTGACGTAATGCGTGTGTGCGTCTCGGCACCAAAATCAGAGGGAGAGAAAGCAAAGAAAAATATATATAAATAAAATTTTAAATATATATATATATATCGAGTTACTATTCATTTGTTATTTTTGAATGCTAAAATTTACCCTGGTGATTGTTGTTTTTGGAGTATTTAGCTCTCTTTTTTTACCATATTTAGCTTGTGCAAAATTTACGTCTATTTTAGTATAAGATTTACTTTTTTTTATTTACATATTCACTTTTAAACACCTTATATTAAATTATTTATTTTACACTACATTTCATTAAAATCAAATTTTCTTGATTTTTTTTTTAAAAACTGTTTATCTTTCTCACCCACAATACAACATCCACCTCATTTTTTATCCTCGAAATACATAAGAAATAATAAAAAAACAATGCCAAATAATAGTGTCAGAGTAAATTTACACAATTACTTTAACAACTATATATTTTTACACAACTTGCATGGCGGTGATCTATATGAATTTTAGACTTAATTTACTAAAATGTAGTACTTTCTTCTATTAACAAGCATTGATGTCACTACAAGAAAATGTATTTTAGTGACGAAAATTTTCGTCACTAAAAATCCAGTTTTTCGTCACTAAGAACCTTTAGTGACGGAAATTGGACTTTTAGTGACGAATTCGTTTTCGTCGCTGTAGCCCCGTCACTAAAAGTCCCGGCGACTTTAGCGACGAAAATTTCGTCACTAAAAGTCCAATTTGGTAATAAAAAAAATTTTAGCGACGAAACGTTTCGTCGCTAAATGTTTTCCTCGCTAAAACAGTGTTTAGTGACGAAAATATTTCGTCACTAAAACCATTTCAGTTTATTAAATCATATTAGTGACGAAACATTTCGTCACTAAAACTATTTTCGGGTACATATAGTGACGAAAATTCGTCACTAAAACTATTTTTAAAAAAATCCATGCACATATAGTGACGAAATGTTCGTCACTAAAACCATTCTTATAAAATTCCACTGTATTTAGTGACGAATAATTCGTCACTAAACATTTTTTGTTGCCATATTGTGACGAAAAATTCGTCACTAAACAATTTTTCTGTTTTTATTATTTTCATGACGTTGATACTAACCTGTAATCTATCATTACATTATTCAAACCTCAATTTGATTAACACAATTATTCAACAACACATTTAAAAAATCGATCCATACATTCCACAAGTTAAAATTAAACAAGTATCAATTCAAACTCTTCCATACAATAATTGTTTGCAACACATACAATACTTAAAATGTTTTTCAGACAAGTGTCAATAACTTGTACTACACGTTAAGCAGAGTTATGTCCAGAACCATTCAGAATTCATTGCTTAAACACTTTGAAAATTCATTGCTTTAAAAGTGTCTTAACATGTGCGTATAGTAATTGTTTCTGTTTCAAATTGATTGTTGTACTCACTAGAAAAATTAGTTTTGAATAGTGTTATTTGATGCAATGCTTTAAACTAATAATAAAAAAAAGGTTATCGATTTCTAAAATTACTTAAATAACACATAACATAAGATCCAATTTCTATGCTTTTATATGAAAATGATGTATTTGAATAACATTTCATTTTACATAAATCCAAAGCTATGCATAGTTGTATACTACATAGTATCACACCATTCAAAATCAACTATCATTATAATAAAATTAGATTTCTTTGGACTCATTAAAAAAATACATAATAAAGAATCATTCTCAATTTTAAAATTAACAAAAAAGTTAAAGTTTTGAATTTTGCATCAAATGCACATGTAGATTGTATCTGTTAAATGTGGACATGACAGGTGTTTAACATATTTACCCATTCCAATGGGTACCTATACCAAGTGATTCCAAACAAAAATTATGTTAATTCATTTGAAAATTTAATTTTAAAAATTTAAATAAACAATAAATTAAAAAAAAAAGAGAATATAAAATGAGGTGAACTAATAATTAACATGAAATGAGGGAATATATATTAATAAAATCTAGGGACAGCCCAATCATTCCAAATCCTTGGCCTTGTCCAGCTCTTAGATAATCCTTATGTATTGGTGGACAATGATAAATACATATACTTATGTATAATACTATAACAGCCACATAAGGATATTATAAACCTGGGACTACAAATATAAATCCCCAGTAACTTAACAATGGCTTGTGAATTGTTTTACTAAGAAGATATATGTATTTATCATTGTCCTCTTTGGATCATGTTAATGGGTGCCTAGGAAAATTGTTAACAAATCATTTTAGGAAAGTTTTGACATCATTTTTATAGGAAATAGAAAAAATACTAAAACATTAATTACTCTTCTTTTCTTTTCTCATAAAAGCTTTCCTAAAATGGTTCATTTACAAATACCCTTAAGACATCCGTTAACATTTCTCCATTTTTTTTATAATTAGCTAGCATAGTTGAAAAATACAATTCTCTCTAGCTACTCGCACTGAAATAAGTTTAGAAATCTTGCTCAGCTTCTTCAACCTTGCAAATGAAAATATCCACATTTTGGCAAATAAAAATAAATACATAATTGTCAAAGGACTGATACCATGTGATTTTTTTTTTTTTGGGAGATAATTATAATATCCTGTTAATCCTATAACTTGTATCCTTTTTCTCTCTTAGACTCCCGAGCACTTTGTGCATAGGGAGGTGGATGGAGAGATGAATTTAATTTTATAAAAAATTCATCGTAAAATTCAATATTTATACTACTCCATTATCTTTTGTGACATTAAATTTTAATAAAGTAATGAATGGAGTCTTATGCAATAAATATAGAGAAATTTTATATCCATAATATTTTTAACAAATCCTATGTAGTAAGTTATTATAACATAATAAATTGCTCTAAAAAAAAATTTCATTAGAGTCGAGATGGACGATGCCAAATTATCAGACGTGTATTTTAGTAATTTAATAGCTGAGATGGACTAAGCTGAATTAGCTGTTTGTAAAAAGTTTGTAAAAATAGTTTGTAACTCTAGTATATATTACTTTTAATTTTTTTGTCTCTTGCTTTCAAAAAGTCTAGAGTTATTTTTTTATTTTTTTTTATTTTTTATTTTTTATTTTTTATTTTTTACAATTGCTGAGATGATAGGTTGTTATTGTGCTTGTAGTGTCACTCAAACCATCAAAATAAAATTTTAGTATATTGTCACATCAATAAAAGCTAATTTTTTATTTTGACCATTAGAAGCATCATCAATTTTCATCCAAAAAATAATAGAAGGGACTAAATTGGCACGATACTTAAGGGTTAGGGACCAAATTGACACAGTTGATAGGTTAAGGACCAAATTGAAATATAGTGTATAGAATAGGAATCAAACACGTAGTTTACCCTTAAGTTTATTCTTTTATCTTTTTGAATTATAAAATGACAATTGATTATGATTATGAGGGTATAAAAGTAATTTTATACATAATTCAACCTCCTCCATTTTACAAGGAATAAGAGAAATTTTGCACAAAAATAAATATCTTTCTCCTCTTTTCCATCCAAATTGGATTGAAAAAAAAATAGTGACACTACAAGCACAATAACAACCTATCATCTCAGCAATTGTAAAAAATAAAAAATAAAAAATAAAAAATAAAAAAAAATAAAAAAATAACTCTAGACTTTTTGAAAGCAAGAGACAAAAAAATTAAAAGTAATATATACTAGAGTTACAAACTATTTTTACAAACTTTTTACAAACAGCTAATTCAGCTTAGTCCATCTCAGCTATTAAATTACTAAAATACACGTCTGATAATTTGGCATCGTCCATCTCGACTCTAATGAAATTTTTTTTTAGAGCAATTTATTATGTTATAATAACTTACTACATAGGATTTGTTAAAAATATTATGGATATAAAATTTCTCTATATTTATTGCATAAGACTCCATTCATTACTTTATTAAAATTTAATGTCACAAAAGATAATGGAGTAGTATAAATATTGAATTTTACGATGAATTTTTTATAAAATTAAATTCATCTCTCCATCCACCTCCCTATGCACAAAGTGCTCGGGAGTCTAAGAGAGAAAAAGGATACAAGTTATAGGATTAACAGGATATTATAATTATCTCCCAAAAAAAAAAAAATCACATGGTATCAGTCCTTTGACAATTATGTATTTATTTTTATTTGCCAAAATGTGGATATTTTCATTTGCAAGGTTGAAGAAGCTGAGCAAGATTTCTAAACTTATTTCAGTGCGAGTAGCTAGAGAGAATTGTATTTTTCAACTATGCTAGCTAATTATAAAAAAAATGGAGAAATGTTAACGGATGTCTTAAGGGTATTTGTAAATGAACCATTTTAGGAAAGCTTTTATGAGAAAAGAAAAGAAGAGTAATTAATGTTTTAGTATTTTTTCTATTTCCTATAAAAATGATGTCAAAACTTTCCTAAAATGATTTGTTAACAATTTTCCTAGGCACCCATTAACATGATCCAAAGAGGACAATGATAAATACATATATCTTCTTAGTAAAACAATTCACAAGCCATTGTTAAGTTACTGGGGATTTATATTTGTAGTCCCAGGTTTATAATATCCTTATGTGGCTGTTATAGTATTATACATAAGTATATGTATTTATCATTGTCCACCAATACATAAGGATTATCTAAGAGCTGGACAAGGCCAAGGATTTGGAATGATTGGGCTGTCCCTAGATTTTATTAATATATATTCCCTCATTTCATGTTAATTATTAGTTCACCTCATTTTATATTCTCTTTTTTTTTTAATTTATTGTTTATTTAAATTTTTAAAATTAAATTTTCAAATGAATTAACATAATTTTTGTTTGGAATCACTTGGTATAGGTACCCATTGGAATGGGTAAATATGTTAAACACCTGTCATGTCCACATTTAACAGATACAATCTACATGTGCATTTGATGCAAAATTCAAAACTTTAACTTTTTTGTTAATTTTAAAATTGAGAATGATTCTTTATTATGTATTTTTTTAATGAGTCCAAAGAAATCTAATTTTATTATAATGATAGTTGATTTTGAATGGTGTGATACTATGTAGTATACAACTATGCATAGCTTTGGATTTATGTAAAATGAAATGTTATTCAAATACATCATTTTCATATAAAAGCATAGAAATTGGATCTTATGTTATGTGTTATTTAAGTAATTTTAGAAATCGATAACCTTTTTTTTATTATTAGTTTAAAGCATTGCATCAAATAACACTATTCAAAACTAATTTTTCTAGTGAGTACAACAATCAATTTGAAACAGAAACAATTACTATACGCACATGTTAAGACACTTTTAAAGCAATGAATTTTCAAAGTGTTTAAGCAATGAATTCTGAATGGATCTGGACATAACTCTGCTTAACGTGTAGTACAAGTTATTGACACTTGTCTGTAAACCGTATGATCATATCCTGGTTCAGTGACTTTTTAATCGGACGGTGAGAAGTGTGTGTGTGTGTAGAAGGACACGTGTCGAGTGGAGGAAGAAGATGGGTTGTGGTGGAAGAAGCAGAGGATAAAAACATTTATTGAAGTGGATTAGACTTAGATAAAGACATAAAGTTGTACGCGCAACTTCCGCGAAATGTGGGGCCCATCATAAGGTGACAAAAGTTTAGGATACATTGCATTGCATTGCATTCTTTAGGATGCATTGCATTCTACACTTTAGGATGCGGCATAATAAAAGTTTAGCAGGGTTTTGTCAAATGTGGAGCAACATATTCTTGACTCAAATGCACATAAAAATGTACGGCTGACCTTTTTTCAAGTTGTCTAAGGTTGCGAAATTCTTTTTTGGTTCTTCTCAATTCAAAAGTGAATTCTCTCATCAAATCTAGCCAGCAGGGGAGAATAATTTGGATTTTGTAGTGTCTGAAATTTGTCTCATATTCTGACATTCATCATCACATCCCATGTAACAATGAATTCAAGGCAATATTTTTGACTTTCCTTACCGACCCTGTATTTATGTTCCCATGAGTAGCTACTAGTCTACGTATAGATTAGTGATCCTTCTTTTCTTTTCTTTTTTTCTTTTTTCAAAAGTGATTCTTGCATTGTTGCCAATTTATAATCTTCAAAGAGAAATCAAATACGTGCCCTAAACTATATGTTTCCTACGTCAGGGCTAGAATGAAAAGGAGCTTTTTTTTAACTTTCATTATTTTAATTAGTGTAGCATTGTGCATACACATTGATACAATTAAAAATAATTACAATTATACAGTTTAAATTATAAATTTTCTTTTAGAAGATATTTAAATAATACATGGTATAGGGACTCAATTTGGATTTGACCCTGAGTATGAATGGGTTTTCAACCCAACAAGCCCAAACAATAAATTTGTAGAGAGTGGATTGAAGGTTTAGGCGCAGGCCGTCGTTCACCAAGCATGAACTCTATTCTTTTATTAAAAAATACTTAGAACTTTTTTACAACTGGGGGGATGCTCCTCGGCCCGTGGCCGAAGAGCCCTTTTTCTTCTCCCTTTTTCCCCCCCTGCCTTACTTTACTCGCTTTTCATATATAGTCTTCATCGTCCTATCTTGTTCTTCCATCTGTTGATCATCCATTCGCCTTTCTCCTGGCCGTCCGTCCCCTCAAAGGTTTTATCAGTACTCAAGTGGTACACTCTGATCAACGTTGCCCTGCTAAGGGGTTATATCCCCATTAATGCGGCCAGAGGGGTTAGGTGAATGCATTAAGTGTGAGGATGACAGCTTACTTTGGGCCTGATCTTTCCCAAAATCATCCTTGGCATGCCGAGGACGAGGAGGTCCTCGGTGTGGATCTGGAAAAGAGGCTTTCCCCAATTTAGCCTTGAATGGTCAATCTTCCTCGGCGTGGGCCTTGGGCCTGCTACACGATGGGCCGAGGCTATCAGGCCCACGGGCCCCACAATAGCCCCTCAAAACCCTGCTGTACGTTCCCTCGGACGGGGAGGAGGGTTTTGATACCTGCGGGCCCTCTAGACGAGTCGCCCCACTTCGATTCGTGTTAATGCTGGCGACTTTTCGACTGCCCGATGCACCTTTTTGGCGTTTCAAGACTTAATGTGTGTCTACATTAAATTTTGGCAGCACCACGTTTCCCACTTTCAACGGTATGATGGTAATTGTTCGGTGGGGATCTCCTGCTTTTATGGGCAAGCGGTTACATTTGGGGAACCTAAGGGGGAGTATAAGTACCTGTTTGAAACGCCTGGTTTCCTCATTTTCGCGCTTACAACCATTGATGCGTATGATTTGAATCTGGTTCAACTTGCACACTACCCGAAGAGCGTCGTCATATTTTTGTAAGTCTTCTTCTTCCAGTGACCCCAAATTTTCCTTGGTTCTATTCCTTCTTTCTTCTTCTGGAATTTTTAGTCGTCCTTGGGGGATGGGTAAGTTTAAGAGGTTGGTTGAGTCCGACGAGATGATGAACAAATTCATTATTGACTATGGGATACCCAATAATGTGAGTTTGAAGTACTGTGAAGAAGGGGAGTGGTACATTAGGAGGAGAGAGGGTGAAGTCGTGATCCCGATAGTCGCTTTCGTAGAGGGAGGGATGAGAATCCCTATGAGGCCAGTGACTCTCAATTACCTTAGGCATTTCCGCCTGGCTCCTACTCAGTGTGCCGTGAATGTATTTAGGATATTAGGGTGTGTAGATACCCTGAATGAGAAAATGGGGCTGAGACTGACTCACCACGATGTGAACTGGTG
>NW_027069700.1:84945-136284 GCF_002906115.3 Quercus suber | reverse complement strand
AGAGAGAGAGAGAGAGAGAGAGAGAGAGAGAGAGAGAGAGAGAGAGAGAGAGAGAGAGCGCAGCGCATGATACTTACTATGACTACGAGCCGAATAGTTTTTTTTTTTTTTTTAATGAGCTTTTTGTTGAATTATTTGATCATTTTTTTATTGTTTGACTTAGTCCTGTTTTTGTTTGAACTATTTTTGCTATTATTTGAGCTCATTTTTATTGTTGCTACTTGATCTCTTATTTATTTATTTATTGTTTAAGGGGTTAAGGATCATATTTGGAGTCCAAGGTTTTTTTTGAGTAAAGCGTAATGTTATATCCACAATATTTTAACAACAATTTACAACAAATCATAGGTAACAAACTGCTATTGTTGGTTAAAAAAGTTATGTTTGTAGTAGGTCCAAATTAGAATAAGTTCTTTCTTTTATCTCTTAAAAAAAAAAAAGATTAATTTTTATGGTATTCATTTTTTTAAGGGTAGACAAGACTAGTTTTAGTTGTGTGAGTGTGTATATATATATTTTTCTTTTTTATTTTTCTTTTGCAAGTAAAAATTTTGTCAAGTTAGAATGTTCTTGTGACACTGAACACCCTTTCTATAATGGTCAATACTTTGCTGTCGCTAGCTATGTTATCTGCATGTGCTTGTACACATTTTCCGTACGTTGTTTGCTGTCTCTGAACATACAACGGTGAGAATCACTAACAGGATGGTCCTTATTACTTGGGACACGACCTATGAGAATCACCAACAGGATGGTCCTTATTAATTGGGACACGACCTAAGATACTAATGTTTGAGGGGCCTAAATAAACGGTGAAGTAGCTTTCTCTAAGGAGAAATGCAATGTTAGTGCCACAATAAGTTTTACAACTTTTAACTCAAATCGCTAAACAATATATAGTAAGCTGTGAGTGACGGAAACGTGACATTAGTATTTCTCTCCCAAAACTTGATCTCAGCCTCTACACCTAGCTAATTTGATTAGAGATTTGACTTCAAGCCTCGGGACACATGGAACGATCTTTATAGCCACCGCACACCAAAATCAGAGAGAGAGAAAGCAAAGAATATATATATATATATATAACAATTGACCCTCATGCTTGCTAAATTTTGGAGTATTTAGCACTTTTTTTTTTTTTACTATATTCAACTCATGCAAAAATTTACGTCTACCTTAGTATAATAATTTTTATTTTTCATCTTATATTAACTTATTTATTTTACATTGTATTTCATTAAAATGTCAATTTTCTTGATTTACAAAAAAAAAAAATTTATTTATCGTTCTTCACCCATAACAACCAACATCCACCCTTTTTTTTATCCTCGAAATACATAAAGAAAAAATAAAAAAACTAAATGCGAAATAAATAGTATCAGAGTAAATTTGCACAATTACTTTAGCAACTATATATACTTACACAACTTCACATAACATGATGTATATGAATTTTAGATTTGAATGACTAAAATGTAGTACTTTCTTCTATCATACCAGCACTGATGTAAGTTCTCTTAGGATCCAAGACTTACATTGATGCTAATTGATAATCTCCAAATTAATATTTAGAGAAAAATTTATGCCTACTTTACGGCTACATAGAAGAAGTGGCTTCTATACAAACGAACACATGCAGCTTATGCTGCAGCGTGTAACACACTCTAAAGAGTGCTTTCACTCATGTTTCACGACTTTATCAACAGCCCTTTTCGTTGCAACTTCATTTTGTGCGCCTACCTTTTTTTTTGAATTATTATCTTGATCAAACATATGATTGGTCCACTTCAAGGCTGTAATTATTGAACATTTTTCAACTCAATTTTTTTGGGTATAAATATGCTACTTAGAGCCAGGGAATCACTTGACCTAAATTTTTAATTAGAGAGAGATGGTGAGAGCTCCCTTCTATGATAAAAATGGACTAAAGAAAGGTGCATGGAGTGTAGAAGAAGATAATAAACTAAGGTCTTATATTCAGAGATTTGGCCACTGGAACTGGCGGGAACTTCCCAAATTTGCAGGTAATTAAGAAACTCTTTGAAGCTGATAGAAATCAATCCAAGGACATTTGTATGATTTTCCTTTTATTGTTCATTATTATGCATGATTTGCCTTTATTGACTATCATGATTGTCTTCCATTTTCTGTCATAGTTTTCTTATTTCCTGGGCAAATCCAAATATAAAAAAATAAATTGGAATCCTATGGCATTACAGTACTTCATGTTAATCAACCTTTGTTTGCTATACATTGGTTCACAGGTTTATCAAGGTGTGGGAAGAGTTGCAGACTGCGATGGTTGAACTACCTCCAACCAAATGTAAAACGAGGAAACTACACAGAAGAAGAAGAGTTTATGATCATCAAATTGCATGAAGAACTAGGCAATAAGTAAGGACTTAAAAACTTCGAAAATCTTCAACAAGAATTTGGATGAACATAACTTTATTTACAAAATCTCCCCTTCTTTCCATGCGCTTTTTCTTGTATGCATGTTTACATACTTGATAACAAATATTTATGAGCATAACCTGCTTCACGCATGCCAGTCATTTTGAAGAATTCAGCGTAAATATGTTGGCATGGTGAATACTCATAAGCATCTTATGTCTGCATTAAATGCGTCTGTAAGTAACCAATATATGTCACCATAATTAGTAAGTTTTTCTTTGAAATGATTCAAAATGAATTTTTCAATGAGCTTAAATATGTAAATATAAATATATTGTAATGTAACTACGTATAAACTTTTGAAATTGAGTTAGATTTGGTGTATATGCTGGTGATCCAGTTCTGCTAATCGGTGCTGTTACTTGAACTTTTTACTCTAGACAGTTGATGCAATACAATCTTCTCATTCATCGAAAAGAAGAAACAAAAAAACAAAACAAAACAAAACCTCTATATAAACCCCATGTATTTTTCTTTGTAGATGGTCTATGATTGCAGCAAGCTTGCCAGGGAGATCAGACAATGATATAAAAAACCATTGGCATGCCCACCTGAAGAAGCGCACCATGAAAAATCCTACAGCATTAAAGATGAAAATGCTATCTAATGAAGCTTACCAACATGACGCTGATATAGCAAGGAAAACAGAAACTGACAGTTCTGTAAGCAATTCTCCCTCTTTCCAAATTCAGGAGAGCTCCCAATTACCCCAAGAAACATCTTCTAGTGATTTCTCATACTTGAGCTTTGACAATGCACCTTTATCTGGCATAAATTGGACTACAGAAGATAGTCTCGCTACATTGGAAACACTTGAACAATCGTTTAGTGACTTTTGGACTGAACCCTTTATATTGGACAATACCTACGTCCAGAATAACTATCCAGAATCCTTGGCAGATGGAGGATTTAGTGCATCTCAATCATGCTACAATGAAGGCATAGATTCCATCTACGAGGCAATGCAAGAAGTCGAGAACTACCAGAGAATTAATGAAGATCCATATTTGGTGAACTAGTGTGTTGGTGCATTTTCATATTAAGTATCTCTAGATACTGAGTTTCACGTCTGCATTTTGCGTTTCACACTTTTTTTCATTGAGAAACACGTTTCAGTGCTTTTCAGTGGGTCTTGTGCACTGTTCACAGGACCCACAAACCTCTTTTTTCAATAAAACTTTCATTAAAAATAGGTCTCTTAGCACTATTCACACATTTAAAAATTATTTTCCTACAATGCTTTCAATTTTCAGTTTTCAGCAAAATAAACAGTATCCAAACACACCATAAATGAATAAATGAAATATTTATCAATATACTAGTTAGGTTTTTCTTTTTAATGTTAATAATTAGATGGCGAAAAGCACATTTTAGTCCCTACATTTTCAGGCGATTCCCATTTTAGTCCCTACATTTTATTTTTACCGCTTTTAGTCCTTATCCTGAAAAACGCTTCCCATTTTTGTCTCTGCCGTTACTCATTTAACAGAAATATCCTACATGGCAAACGGTCCAACAGTAAATGCTGACGTGTCTATTAAAATAATATTAAAAAAAGCCACGTCAGATAAAAATAATATTTAAAAATGCCACGTCAGCAATTTAATTTTTGAAAAAAAGCCACCTCAAATAAAAATAATATAAAAAGTTATAACCTAATTATTATTTTTTTTAAAGAAAAGAAATTAGTTAAATTAATTTTTTTTCCTTTTTTTTGGAAGAACATGAAGAACGTGTTCTTCATTTTTCTTTCCCACAAACCCAGAAAATCATACACCGAATGAAGAACGTGTTCTTCATTTTTCTTCCCCACAAACCCAAAAAATCATACCGAAGAACATGAAGAACCCACAAACCCAGAAAATCATACACCGAAGAACATGAAGAACGTGTTCTTCATTTTTCTTCCCCACAAACCCAGAAAATCATACACCACAAACCTAGAAACCCAGAAATCAAACCACAAACCCGAAACCCAGAAACAAAATCACCAAACACCCACTGCCGAGAAACCCACAAACCCAAAAATCAAACCACCCACTACCGAGCAATTCATACCCAAACCCAATACCTAACTCACCAAACACCTAAACAAAAAATCACCAAACACCCAAACAAAACCCAAAGGCACGACCACCACCACCACCTCGAATAGAACCCAGCCACCACCAAAACCCGGCTACGCAAAATAATATATATATATATATATTCATTAACGTTTAAAATAAATAAATTTAGTATCCTTTTAATAATTTTAATAGTATATTTTTTGCAATTACTTATATACTAATATTAATTAAGCTTATAAGTTATAAGTGAAGTAGATAAAAAATAAAAAATAAAAAAAAAAGTACAAAATGATGCTATGGTGACGTGTTTGGGTAGGGAAGTTGTTAGCAAAGAAATATTTTCTTTTTGACCAAAAAAAAAAAAAACCTAAGCCTATGTTTGAATTGGTGGTAAACAATTTCAGGAAATCATTTTCCACGTGTTTGGTAGTTATAGAAAATAGAATTTTTCGGAAAATCACTTCCTATTTTCCCTTAGACAACAGAAATGAATTTCCGTTCCTATTTTCACTTTAATTGATTTCCAGAGAAAGAGAGAGAGAGAGCGCGAGGAAGAAGAGAGAGCTGGCTACCCACGAACCCAAAGCCTAGAGCCGGCGACCCACCGCCTTGAGCCGTCAACCCACGAACCACCGATCTTCGAACCAAAGCTGGCGACCCACGAACCCAAAGCCCAGAGCCTTCAACCTAGACCCAAACCTTCGACCCATCGCCTTCAACCTTCAACCTTCAACCCATCGCCTTCGACCCAGACCTTCAACCCATCGCCTTCGACCCAGACCTTCGACGACCCAGGCCTTCGACCCAGATCTCATCGTCGACCCAGATCCAGACCCAGACCCATCACTCTCTCTTCCTCAATCTCTCAGTTTTGTTTTTTTAAAGTTTGATTGTTGTTGTTGTTGTGGTGGTGTGGTGGTGATGTTTTGGTGGTTGTGGGTTTTGATTGCCGGAATTTGCTGCTGGAATTTGTTGTTGAATTGGCTATGATGTTGAAATTTTTGGTAATAAAATTTGTTTGGATGCTGAGAAAATGTGAAAAAATTATAGGAAAATAGCATTTTCAAAATAGAACCAAACACATGAAAATATTTTCTACAACAATTTTTATAATACAACCAAACACCTGAAAATATTTTCCTTTCCCGAAAATAGCATTTCTGAAAAATAGGCTATTTTTCGAAAATTATTTTACGCGAACCAAATAGACCCTAAATAATATAAAAACTAATGGCTTCAAATGAAAGGAATCAAGAAGCAATAAATACATCACCTGTTTTCTTTTTTTTTTTTCACTCGTTGGTACTGCTGTCTTTTTTACTTTTTCCTCTCCACACGTTTCTCTCTCTCACATTCACTGCTTTTCACACCTTTCAGTAAGAAAATTACTGATATATTCTATATTCTTTCACACGTTTCTCTCTCTCTCCGTAGTGTGCATTTGGGAAGCACGTTCCCAAACGCGTTTGCGTTTTTTTTTTTTTTTACTTTTCAGCTTTCCCAGCCGGCTTTTTGTACTGTTCATTATTGTTGTGGCTATTGTTCATTGAACAGTAGCAGCAATATTTGACTTTTTCACACAAATTTTACTGTTTACGAACCCACAAATTTCACTTTTTAGCAACTTTTTCATTAAAAATGGGTCCCACGATACTATTTACACATTTAAAAATTATTTTGCTACAGTGTCTTTTGAGCTTTCAGTTTTGTCTCGTCTCTCTTAGTTTTGCAGTTTCGGTTCCAAATTCATTTTGCTGCTTGTGTCGCCGACTTGCCGTCCATCACCACTCAAGATCCCGTGAGAGGCCGTTGGCTTCAATGATCAATTATTGAGTTCTAAAATAATGAATTTTTTCAGTTTAAATTTTTTTTTTTCTTTTTTTCTCACAGAACATAGTCAAATATTGTTTAAACAAAATCATCACATGATCTAAATGACCAACCTTCATCATTGGCTCTGCGTGATTCTCCTTCAGATGGGGGCTATTATATATTCATATTATGCATGTGTTTCAATCTTCAAAAGAAGAAAGACACATGGAAAAATGAGAAGAAATAAAATTAAGAATGTATTCAACTCCTTGAATTTTGACTACAGCGAAACGTTTGGAGAAATTCAAAAAAGGAGCAAATGAAAGTCATGGTCTAGCCGACTATCGTTGAATAATTGAAAATGGATAGTTTCTTGTCTCCAAAAAAAATGGACTGTCTCTTAGGCTTTTGAACCAATAACCATTGGCACAAAAATTTATAAAGTTAAAATTGGACACATGACACAAAATTAAATTTCAATTCTAAAATCTAATTAAATTTTTTCTGAACTTTGCCTATATATATATATATATAGATGATTAGTAATTCAAGAAGATAATTATTTATAAGGTGAAGACATCCTTTTAGTCCCTATATTTTGTGGTTATAGTTAATTTAATCCCTACATTTTAATAATAATCAATTTAATCATTATTATTTTTAACTTGCAAACAATTTGGTCTTTACCACTAACTCATTAATGAAAAATGCCAATGTGACAAACAGTGTGAACTAAGAAGCTTATGTGGCCTATAATATGAAAGGTTTGGCCCAACCAAAATCAGCCACATCAATTAAAAATCCAAGTCACATCCACATTAGAAAAATTAACAAATCTAATTGTCTTTTCATTACTCATCCAATCCAACCCAAAACCATCCATTCTTTTTCATCCATTATTCATTTTTAGGGTGATGAAGAACGGATGAAAAAGAATGGATGGTTTTGTTAAATTTGCTAACGTGGATATGACGTAGATTTTTAATTGTTATGGCTAATTTTGGTTGGGCCAAGTGAGTCATAGTGCACATCATTTACCACGTCGGCATTTTCTGTTAGTAAGTTAACGGTATGACCAAATTGATAGCAAGTCAAAAATTATAGGTGATAGGCCAAAAATGTATTAACCCCTTGCAAATTAATTAATTACCCAAGTTAATTAATTAAGTTCAATTACATGTAATGGCGTGATAGCACAAACAGATCACCAACTAAACTAAATGCAGCGGAAATTAAATTTGACAAGGTGATTAGTTTACGAATGAAAAAACTACTAAGGCAAAAACCTCACCGGGTGATTTTAAGGTCACCACTCCCAAGAATCCACTAATTAATAATCAAGCGATTACAAGTAAAAGGAATCTTACCAACTACCCTTGGTTTATCCCAAATTACCAACTTACAATTGAATCTTCACTCCAATGCCCAATTGGACTTGATCTTGTAGTGTCACTCTTTCTGTTTAATGCACGAATCTCAGTACGTAACTAACTAATGATACATGGATCCTAGTAAATGACTAACTCCAACAACTTGAAAAAGGTTGTTGGATGCAAAGTTCTTCACTTCAAGCATAATGAAGATTAGAAAGCTCCTTGGTTACAAAACCCTTTGGCATAAAAGCGCAGTAGCTTCTTTTAGAAAGAATAAGGCACTAGGTCACTCAATACATGTGCGACGGCTTTTAAAATAATCCTTATATATGTCTAGGGTTGTGAGAAAAGAAAATCTACACAAATATACAAGAATCTGCATGCAATTAGATCTGAAAAGTCTGATTTCATAATTCTCAACAGAAACAGCTTGTGTCGAGATTCTGTCGAGCTTCAACATTAATTCTCGATAGAAAGGATTCTGTCAAGACTTTTGTCGAACTTTAGTGAAAGTTCTTTCTTCACTTATTTCTTGGTTAGATCTTCATGGCTTTAACATTTGACTTGAACTCTTATTTCTTAAAGTACTAAACTCATCGTAGATCTACCCAATTACAAGTAAAATGCATTTTATCAAAAGATTAGCCAGTTACATAAAATATGTCCTTAAATAGAAACCAAATTGATTGCTACCAAAATGTAGGGACCAAATAATTGTGACCCCAAAATGTAAGGATCAAAATAGTATTTTTGCCTATTTATAATGCAACAGGGCATATGTCAAAGCAGCGGAAGCTTTAAGAAAATTTTAAAGAACTTAAATATATCAACATCATAACAAACAAATATATGAAGTTTTACAATTTCTTTCTACTAATAAAATGAAAAGACAAAAAGAGACTGATGAGAGAAAAAGTGATAACTAAGAATGCTAAGATGAGAGAAATAAAATAAAAGAAAATCTGAAATGATGAGAGAGAGAGAGAGAGAGAGAGAGAGAGAGAGAGAGAGACCTATATATATATATATATATATATATATATAGATGATTAGTAATTCAAGAAGATAATTATTTATAAGGTGAAGACATCCTTTTAGTCCCTATATTTTGTGGTTACAGTTAATTTAATCCCTACATTTTAATAATAGTCAATTTAATCATTATTATTTTTAACTTGCAAACAATTTGGTCTTTACCACTAACTCATTAATGAAAAATGCCAATGTGACAAACAGTGTGAACTAAGAAGCTTATGTGGCCTATAATATGAAAGGTTTGGCCCAACCAAAATCAGCCACATCAATTAAAAATCCAAGTCACATCCACATTAGAAAAATTAACAAATCTAATTGTCTTTTCATTACTCATCCAATCCAACCCAAAACCATCCATTCTTTTTCATCCATTATTCATTTTTAGGGTGATGAAGAACGGATGAAAAAGAATGGATGGTTTTGTTAAATTTGCTAACGTGGATATGACGTAGATTTTTAATTGTTATGGCTAATTTTGGTTGGGCCAAGTGAGTCATAGTGCACATCATTTACCACGTCGGCATTTTCTGTTAGTAAGTTAACGGTATGACCAAATTGATAGCAAGTCAAAAATTATAGGTGATAGGCCAAAAATGTATTAACCCCTTGCAAATTAATTAATTACCCAAGTTAATTAATTAAGTTCAATTACATGTAATGGCATGATAGCACAAACAGATCACCAACTAAACTAAATGCAGCGGAAATTAAATTTGACAAGGTGATTAGTTTACGAATGAAAAAAACTACTAAGGCAAAAACCTCACCAGGTGATTTTAAGGTCACCACTCCCAAGAATCCACTAATTAATAATCAAGCGATTACAAGTAAAAGGAATCTTACCAACTACCCTTGGTTTATCCCAAATTACCAACTTACAATTGAATCTTCACTCCAATGCCCAATTGGACTTGATCTTGTAGTGGCACTCTTTCTGTTTAATGCACGAATCTCAGTACGTAACTAACTAATGATACATGGATCCCAGTAAATGACTAACTCCAACAACTTGAAAAAGGTTGTTGGATGCAAAGTTCTTCACTTCAAGCATAATGAAGACTAGAAAGCTCCTTGGTTACAAAACCCTTTGGCATAAAAGCGCAGTAGCTTCTTTCAGAAAGAATAAGGCACTAGGTCACTCAATACATGTGCGACGGCTTTTAAAATAATCCTTATATATGTCTAGGGTTGTGAGAAAAGAAAATCTACACAAATATACAAAAATCTGCATGCAATTAGATCTGAAAAGTCTGATTTCATAATTCTCAACAGAAACAGCTTGTGTCGAGATTCTGTCGAGCTTCAACATTAATTCTCGATAGAAAGGATTCTGTCAAGACTTTTGTCGAACTTTAGTGAAAGTTATTTCTTCACTTATTTCTTGGTTAGATCTTCATGGCTTTAACATTTGACTTGAACTCTTATTTCTTAAAGTACTAAACTCATCATAGATCTACCCAATTACAAGTAAAATGCATTTTATCAAAAGATTAGCCAATTACATAAAATATGTCCTTAAATAGAAACCAAATTGATTGCTACCAAAATGTAGGGACCAAATAATTGTGACCCCAAAATGTAAGGATCAAAATAGTATTTTTGCCTATTTATAATGCAACAGGGCATATGTCAAAGCAGCGGAAGCTTTAAGAAAATTTTAAAGAACTTAAATATATCAACATCATAACAAACAAATATATGAAGTTTTACAATTTCTTTCTACTAATAAAATGAAAAGACAAAAAGAGACTGATGAGAGAAAAAGTGATAACTAAGAATGCTAAGATGAGAGAAATAAAATAAAAGAAAATCTGAAATGATGAGAGAGAGAGAGAGAGAGAGAGAGAGAGAGAGAGAGAGAGAGCAATGGATGATACTTACTATGACTACGAGCCGAATAGAGGTTTTATTTTTTTAAATGAGCTTTTTGTTGAATTATTTGATAATTTTTTGTTGTTTGACTTAGTCTTGTATTTGTTTGGACTATTTTTGCTATTATTTGAGCTCATTTTTATTTTCGTTTAAGGGGTTAAGATCATATTTGGGGTCCAAGATTTTTTTTTCAAGTAAAACGTAATGTTACATCCACAATATTTTAACAACAATTATTTCACAAAAAATCATAGGTAATAAACTACTATTGGTGGTTAAAAAGTTATGTTAGTAGTAGGTCCATATTAGAACTGATAACAACTTACCACCTAAAATTTATTGTGAAAATATTATGAACGTAATTACAAAACTAGTTAGTTGTGTGTGTGTGTATCTATATATATATATATATATATTCTTTTCTCTTTTTCTCTTTTGCAAGTAAAAATTTTGTCAAGTTAGAATGTTGTTGTGAACACTGAACACCCTTTCTACAATGTAGAGCTGCCACACTGTGACGAAGCATGCGATTGCGACACATTAGAGTAATTGAAAATGTGGGAAATTGACGTAATTAAGATCTCATCTTGCATTTGACCATGATTTCAAATCAATACTTTGCATTTGACGTAATTGCGTGTGTGCTTGTCTCGGCACCAAAATCAGAGGGAGAGAAAGCAAAGAATAAATATATATAAATATATATATATATAGAGATACTATTCATTTGTTATTTTGAATGCTAAAAATTTACCCTGGTGATTGTTGTTTTTTGGAGTATTTAGCTCTCTTTTTTTTACCATATTTAGCTTGTGCAAAAATTTACGTCTATTTTAGTATAAGAATTTACTTTTTTTTATTTTATATATTCACTTTTTAAACCACCTTATATTAAATTATTTATTTTACACTACATTTCATTAAAATATTAATTTTCTTGATTTTTTTAAAAAATTGTTTATCTTTCTCACCCACAATAACCAACATCCACCTTCATTTTTTTATCCTCGAAATACATAAAAAAAAATAATAAAAAAATTAAATGCAAAATAAATAGTGTCAGAGTAAATTTACATAATTACTTAAACAACTATATATTTTTACACAACTTTGCATGGCGCGATGTATATGAATTTTAGACTTGATTGACTAAAATGTAGTACTTCTCCTCTATTATATAAGCATTGATGTAAGTGCTCTTAGAATGCAAGACTTACATTGATGCTAATTGATAATCTCAAATATCTAGGGAAAAATTTGTGCCTACTTTACGGCTACATAGAAGAAGTGGCTTCTATACAATCGAACACAGCTTATGCTGTAGCATGTAACACACTCTAAAGAGTGCTTTCACTCATGGAATCATGACTTTATCAAAAGACCTTTTCGTTGAACTTCATTTTGGGGGCCTACTTTTTTCTTTTTTTCTTTTTTTCTTTTTTTTAATCTTGACCAAACATATGATAGGTCCATCTTCACAGTAATTATTGAACATTTTTCAACTCAATTTTTTTTTGTATAAATATGCTACTTAGAGCTAGGGAATCACTTGACCTAAATTTTTAATTAGAGAGATGGTGAGAGCTCCCTTCTATGATAAAAATGGACTAAAGAAAGGTGCATGGAGTGTAGAAGAAGATAATAAACTAAGGTCTTATATTCATAGATTTGGCCACTGGAACTGGCGGGAACTTCCCAAATTTGCAGGTAATTAAGAAACTCTTTAAAGCTGATAGAAATCAATCCAAGAAGGAAATTTGTATGATTTTCCTTTACTTTTATTGTTCATTTTTATGCATAATTTGCCTTTATTGACTATCATGATTGTCTTCCATTTTCTGTCATACTTTTCTTTCCTGGGAAAATCCAAATATAAAAAAATAAATTGGAATCCTGTGGCTTTACAGTACTTCATGTTAATCAACCTTTTTTGTTATACATTGATTACAGGTTTATCAAGGTGTGGGAAGAGTTGCAGACTGCGATGGATGAACTACCTCCAGCCAAATGTAAAACGAGGAAACTACACAGAAGAAGAAGAGCTTATGATCATCAAATTGCATGAAGAACTAGGCAATAAGTAAGGACTTAGAAATTCTTCAACAAGAATTTGGACGAACATAACTTTATATCAAAATCTCCCCTTCTTTCCATGCGCTTTTTCTTGTTTGCATGTTTTCATAATTGATAACAAATATTTATGAGCATAACCTACTTCACGCATGCCAGTCATTTTGAAGAATTCAGCGTAAACATGTTGGCATGGTGAAGACTCATAAGCATCTTATGTCTTCATTAAATGCGTCTGTAAGTAACCAAGATATGTCACCATAATTAGTCATTTTTTCTTTGAAATGATTCAAAATGAATTTTTCAATGAGCTTAAATATGTGAATATAAATATATAGTAATGTAACTACATATAAACTTTTGAAATTGAGTTAGATTTGGTGTATATACTGGTGTTCCAGTTCTGCTAATAGGTGCTGTTACTTTAACTTTGTTCTCTAGAGCTCTAGGCATTTGATGCAATACAACCTTCTCATTCATCGAAAAGAAGAAACAACAAAAAAAAAAAAAACCTCTATATAAACCCCATGTATTTTTCTTTGTAGATGGTCTATGATTGCAGCAAGCTTGCCAGGGAGATCAGATAATGATATAAAAAACCATTGGCATGCCCATCTAAAGAAGCGCGCCAAGAAAAATCCTACAAAATCAAAGATGAAAACGCTATCCAATGAAGCTTACCAACATGACGCTGATATAGCAAGGAAAACAGAAACTGACAGTTCTGTAAGCAGTTCTTCCTCTTACCAAGTTCAGGAGAGCTCCCAATTACCCCTAGAAACATCTTCTAGTGAATTTTCATACTTGAGCTTTGATAATGCACCTATATTTGGCATAAATTGGACTGCAGAAGATAGTCTCGCTACATTTAAAACACTTGAACAATCATTTAGTGACTTTTGGACTGAACCCTATATATTGGACAATACCTACTGTTAGTACATTTTAAATTAAATATGTTGAAACTCAAAATAACTGAAGATGAATAAAGAGATGAGTTATAATTTGTTAAAGAAAAAGTTACTTGTATGTAAGTTAGATTAAATAAATTAAGAGAAGTTTTCTAAATTAATAAATAACATGTAGGTTATGTAAAGGGTTGGAAGACTATATATACGGCTATGATATGGACTAATTTCATATCAAGAGTGAATGAAGAAAATAGTTAAAAGCAAAGAGTGTTGTGTGAGAGAGTGAATTCAATAATATTCCTAAATACTTGAGAAATTTCGGGCCAAAGAAAGGTGTTCTTTCTAGTGGAGCTTTGGGCTTGAACACTTTGTGCAGAAGCTGTTCTAGCCATACAACATTTGTTGGGCTGTTGTATCCTGGGGGAGACAAGTCAGAGAAGGTCTGCACCGGTTACAAAGATTAGCCAACCAAGGGCTTGAATCTCCTTAAAGAGAGCGAGTGCCGCGCCTCAGTCCAAATAGTGTTGTGTAATTTCTCTCTTTAAATTAATAATATTCAGCGTACTATTCAGTTTCTCTTAGTGTTGTTTCCATTATTATTGTGTTTGTACCAACACCTACATCCAAAATAAATATCCAGAATCCTTGGCAAATGCAGGATTTAGTGCATCTCAATCATGCTACAATGAAGGCATAGATTCCATCTACGAGGCAATGCAAGAAGTGGAGAACTACCAGAGGATTAATGAAGATCCATATTTGGTGAACTAGTGTGTTGGTGCATTTTCATATTAAATGAATAAATGAAATACTTATCAATATACTAATTAGGTTTTTCTTTTTAATTTGAATAATTAGATTAATTGAATGAGAAAAGGAGGGAGTTTCATGAGGTAATCATTTCATAGAGGGGAGTTCAATGTTAAGAAAATAGATTCCTACATTAATAAAGAGAAAATCTACATTATGTTATAAAAAATTTCCCTCCACTGGCGCCTATTTTTTAGTTTACAATAGCGACGAAATTTATTTTTCGTCGCTAAATGTAATAATTTTTTTCACTTTTAGTGACGAAATATGAATTTCGTCACTAAAGCTGTATTTTTAGCGACGAAAAATATTTCCTCACTAATTTTCGTCGCTAAAAATACATTTTGTTGTAGTGTGTGAGTGCTCTTAGGATGCAAGACTTACATTGATGCTAATTGATAATCTCAAATATCTAGGGAAAAATTTGTGCCTACCTTACGGCTACATAGAAGAAGTGGCTTCTATACAATCGAACACAGCTTATGCTGCGGCATGTAACACACTCTAAATAGCGCTTTCACTCATGGAATCATGACTTTATCAAAAGACCTTTTCGTTGCAACTTCATTTTGGGGGCCTACTTTTTTTTTTTTTCTTTTTTCTTTTTTTTTTTCTTTTCTTGACCAAACATATGATAGGTCCATCTTCAAGGAAGTAATTATTGAACATTTTTCAACTCAATTTTTTTGAATAAATATGCTACGTAGAGCTAGGGAATCACTTGACCTAAATTTTTAATTAGAGAGAGATGGTGAGAGCTCCCTTCTATGATAAAAATGGACTAAAGAAAGGTGCATGGAGTGTAGAAGAAGATAATAAACTAAGGTCTTATATTCAAAGATTTGGCCACTGGAACTGGCGGGAACTTCCCAAATTTGCAGGTAATTAAGAAACTCTTTGAAGCTGATAGAAATCAATCCAAGAAGGACATTTGTATGATTTTCCTTTACTTTTATTGTTCATTTTTATGCATAATTTGCCTTTATTGACTATCATGATTGTCTTCCATTTTCTGTCATACTTTTCTTTCCTGGGAAAATTCAAATATAAAAAAATAAATTGGAATCCTGTGGCTTTACAGTACTTCATGTTAATCAACCTTTTTTGTTATACATTGATTACAGGTTTATCAAGGTGTGGGAAGAGTTGCAGACTGCGATGGATGAACTACCTCCAGCCAAATGTAAAACGAGGAAACTACACAGAAGAAGAAGAGCTTATGATCATCAAATTGCATGAAGAACTAGGCAATAAGTAAGGACTTAAAACTTAGAAATTCTTCAACAAGAATTTGGACGAACATAACTTTATATCAAAATCTCCCCTTCTTTCCATGCGCTTTTTCTTGTTTGCATGTTTTCATAATTGATAACAAATATTTATGAGCATAACCTACTTCATGCATGCCAGTCATTTTGAAGAATCAGCGTAAACATGTTGGCATGGTGAAGACTCATAAACATCTTATGTCTTCATTAAATGCGTCTGTAAGTAACCAAGATATGTCACCATAATTAGTCATTTTTCTTTGAAATGATTCAAAATGAATTTTTCAATGAGCTTAAATGTGTGAATATAAATATATAGTAATGTAACTACATATAAACTTTTGAAATTGAGTTAGATTTGGTGTATATACTGGTGTTCCAGTTCTGCTAATAGGTGCTGTTACTTTAACTTTGTACTCTAGAGCTCTAGGCATTTGATGCAATACAACCTTCTCATTCATCGAAAAGAAGAAACAACAACAACAACAACAACCAAAAAAAAAAAAAAAAAAAACCTCTATATAAACCCCATGTATTTTTCTTTGTAGATGGTCTATGATTGCAGCAAGCTTGCCAGGGAGATCAGATAATGATATAAAAAACCATTGGCATGCCCACCTAAAGAAGCGCGCCAAGAAAAATCCTACAAAATCAAAGATGAAAACGCTATCCAATGAAGCTTACCAACATGACGCTGATATAGCAAGGAAAACAGAAACTGACAGTTCTGTAAGCAGTTCTTCCTCTTACCAAGTTCAGGAGAGCTCCCAATTACCCCTAGAAACATCTTCTAGTGAATTTTCATACTTGAGCTTTGATAATGCACCTATATTTGGCATAAATTGGAGTGCAGAAGATAGTCTCGCTACATTTGAAACACTTGAACAATCATTTAGTGACTTTTGGACTGAACCCTTTATATTGGACAATGCCTACATCCAAAATAAATATCCAGAATCCTTGGCAAATGCAGGATTTAGTGCATCTCAATCATGCTACAATGAAGGCATAGATTCCATTTACGAGGCAATGCAAGAAGTGGAGAACTACCAGAGGATTAATGAAGATCCATATTTGGTGAAATAGTGTGTTGGTGCATTTTCATATTAAATGAATAAATGAAATATTTATCAATACACTTATTAGGTTTTTCTTTTTAATTTGAATAATTAGATTAATTGAATGAGAAAAGGAGGGAGTTTCATGAGGTAATCATTTCATAGAGGGGAGTTCAATGTTAAGAAAATAGATTCCTACATTAATAAAGAGAAAATCTACATTATGTTATAATTGATGATGTTATTTGCTTAAGAACGTGATGCATACAAATGATACAATCCACACTAGAGGAGGTGAAACGCTGGAGATTTCCAATCCAATTCCATTTTCCCCTGTAATTTCAAATTAATTTTTGTATTTCTATTGACAAGGTATGATAATTATATTCTCTCAAATGCTTTCTTTTGTTTCTTTGTTTCAGTGGAAAACATTTTAATTTCCTTGAAAAAAAAAATTCCAAAAAGAGTGACTAGTTTTGATGTTTATTGTAGCAAATTTGAATATGACCTTGAAAACGTTTTATATACATCATTTAATACGCTTAAAAATCATTAATATTTCATATAGACTCAATGCTGGTTTCGGTGAGAGTACTAATGGTAGCGACCTCAAAGATACTAGTGGTGGCAGTGATAGAATTAGCAATGGTCGTGGTGAATGTAGTGAAGGTAGTAGTGGTGATGGTGATGGTGATGGTTTTAGGAGCAAGAAGAAATGAATGGGGAAGGCCATAAGGAAATTGTAGAAAACCACTCCCACTTCTCATAGAAAATGCTTTTCACCGTTTTGACTTATTTTATATAAACCATGGAAAACATTTTAGGAAAATCTTAGACCCCAAATTATTTATGCAGTGGATTAGTTGGTATTAATTGAATAATTTATGTGTATTCCAATAAGGAATTCAACCACAGTAATCAATCACCAATTCTAAAACAATAATAGTAAAAGCAATAAAAGGCACACTAATTTTGGTGACAAAGTGGAAAGTTAAGATTTCAAGTTGTAATGTTCAAGATGTATGTCAAAGAATACAGAATTTAAAAAATTTGACTACCCTAACGCTCAATTGATCAAACAAGAGTCTTCAACGACCTTTTAAATTTTAATCACAGCTCAATCAATCAAAAGCAAATTCTTGATATGGCTTGATTGATCAAAAAATAGGAAAGCTAAATTTGACATGTTTTGTTTAAGTCAATGTTGTCTTGGTTTTTTGTTCCCTACATTCAAGCGTATAGAAGGTCATATTATAGCACGACACAGAAGTTATTTTAGAGAGTTATTTTTGTGTGCTACAAAGAGAGAAAATCTTAACCTAATTATCACCAACCCTTTATTTTTAGAGATAATTATAATATGCTACTAACCACACTGCTCAAACCATTTCTCTCTAAGCCCTTAAGCACTTTGATCAGAACGGTTTGAAGCTAAAGAGCCAATCCTAGATCATTGTTTTAGAACAATTTGAAACTACTATAGTCAATTTGGTCATTACCATTAATTCATGTCCCTAGTGAATTAACAGTAAAAATTGAATTGACTGCAAGTATAAAATAACAAGGACCAACTTAACTGTTACCAAAATGTATGGACCAAATTGATATTTTTGCTAAAAATAAATAACAAAAGTCTAATTGACCAGTCCTCTCAAACTTTGGTCAGATATTCTCTAGCTACCAAATAGAACGCCTGAGCATTTCAATCAAAGGGTAAAAAAAATTAACTAAACAAGTAATGTTAGGAAAAAAAAAAGTGTGCTTCAGCGTAATGGCCTAACTTGGGCCTATGTCCAACCTTAACGAAAGCAAGGAAGTAGTAACCTGTCATGGCCATTGGAGGGCTACACCAGTGGCCTAATGATGAGCAAGTTGGCGTATTCTTTCAACCATAAATCAATATCTAGAATTATAACATCTTAATGATTACTGCAGATATAAACATTTTCAGATTTTACAATTAAAAATTAAGTAGACGGTAAAATTTTGATTATATTTTTGCGTTTCCAAAAGAGTAAGAAACCTTTTTCTATGAGATTCCTACTGGAGGGAGGGGAGACTGACATTTTGATTTCCATTATTGCACCAAATCAACCATCTAAGATCAAATCATCCAGTAACAAATGTATAGTTCTTTACTAAAAGTTCAATATGTGTATAAAACACCCTTAAACGTTTAGACTCAAAATTATAAAATATCAATTCAAGCTTATAATCAAACAATTAATGTGCGGAATATGAACATAAGCCAATCACAGAATTGATAACAAATCTAAGCCAAATATAAACACAACCACAACAATAAATATAAGGCAAAGATAAAGGAAAGAAAGATGCAAACACACGGACAACACACGATGCTTTATCGAAAAGGAAACCGAAGTCCTCGACGTAAAACCTCTCCGCCGCCCTCCAAGCGATAAATAACTAAAGAATATAGTTGGGATACATAAACAGCAGAAAACCCTCCAAGCCTAATCTACCCAAGTACCTAAGCCCTCCAAGCTTCTTGCTCCAACGAGGTTACGCCGAACCTATTTCTTCTTTAGCTTCCTGGATTCCGCTACTATACCATAGCATCAACCAATGTATATTGGTTCCTTCCAAACTGCTTCCCGTAGCACCAAATGGACCTTCTCACAGACGTGGGTGTGGTGAGATAAGAATTTGGTCAATGGCCTCTCAAGGATGTAATAATGGAGAGGAAGAGAGTAGAGGAATTTATAGAGTCTCTAAGGTAAAGATTGGGGATGAGGCAATCTTGTTTTTCTCTAGGGTTTCTCTCACAAAAATTCTCTCTGGAAGCTCTTTCAATTTAGTGGGTATAAGGGTCTATATATAGTGGGGTGAGAAAGGAATACGAAGAGACAGTTTTTGCCAAACAGGGCTGATTCGCGGTTTGGTTTCGCGGCTTATCCAAGTCGCGAATTCAAGTCGCGACGTAACGGTCTGGCTAGCCTGGACTTTTGTCCTGTAGTGCGACAACTGGCGCGACCTTTCAGCTTCCTCGTGTGCATCTCATGTGCCTGCATTTGGCGGCTTGTAGCCGCGAACCACCCGCAAGTCCTAGCCGCAAAACTCTGCTTCTTTGCACATACTTGAGCTTTTCTTCACATCTTCTCACACACTACCCTTACAATAATCCCACCTAAATACAGGATTACTAAGTGCTTAAATTACAAGCAAATTGGCACGAAATAAAACCAACAAGATAGTTGATAAATTTCAACCTTGCATTTACTCAATCATGCATTAGCAAACATTAATCTTGACTCCAAAATAAAATAGAACCTATGATTATTATTATTAACCCTCATTTGTGGACTAGAAATGTACGTAAGAGCAATACTCAAATAAGAAAGAAATGTCAAATTCAATAGAATATTCAAAATTGACTAATAAAGCCCACAATAACTTCACGCGTTTTGTTAAAATATATGTGAATGGACTTTTCCATTTTAAGTTTTCATTTCTAATTTGTGTTTTTTTTTTTTTTTTTTTATAGGCTAATTTTTTTCTTATTGAAAATTTGAAGGTTATTCAAAAAGCAAAATCATCATTTTTTTTTTGGTATTATTAATTTTTTTTTTTTTTTTTTTTTTTTTTTATCGGCTAATTTTTTTTCTTATTGAAAAATTGAAGGTTATTCAAAAGGCAAAATCATCATTTTTTTTTTTGTATTATTATTATTTTTTATGTCCTCTTTGTTTTGCATGTATTAGGAGCATGAAATAAAAGAATTGAAAATTAATTAGTTGCTTCAAATGCAGATCCTCTATCTCAAAGTTCCTATCCCAATTCATGCTCCACTACTTAACGGATAACACACGTCTATTTTTTCTTTTCTATTCTTAATACATTAACGTCTTTTTAAGTTTTAAGTCTTACACCACCGCGCACCCTTGGCGCGATAGTCGGGATTTAAGTCTCTAAGAGAGAACTTCACACACATATACATTTAAATTAGGCTAAAGTAAAATTTCTATTTTGTATCTATTGATGTCCATTTTTGATAAAAGGCCCAATAGCAGAAGAAGCTCAACAATAAGGGAAGTGAAAGAAAGAAGAAATATGAATGGTAAAAAAAAGTTAGTATACTCAATGGGCCAACATGGCAGAAATAACAGCCTGCAAGCCCATGAGAAGAGTAAGAGGTAAAAATGAAGTAAGTGGGCCGAGGAAGCCCAAGAAAAGAGGTAGCAAGCCCAATGGGCTAACATGGCAAGAATAATAGCCAGCAAGCCCATGGGAAGAATAAAAGGTAAAGATGAAGTAAGTGAGCCAAGGAAGCCCAAGAAAAGTGTTGAGAAATTTAAACCCGGTTGATAGAATTAATAAGTTTTAAACTCAAACTGTTAATTAGATTTATTATGAATAAAACTTGTTAAAGCAAACAAATATCAATATCATGTCAAAATCATGTAGCGGAAAAATGAATAAGGCAAGATATGATGACCCAAGAAAACTAATGAAACCAACCAGCAATTTCAGAGTAAAAAACCTAGGGAGAAACCTTCCCGAAAAGCAATCCACTATAATAAAGAGAAGTTTCAAATTTAGTACAAAACCTTTGTCCCTAGACTCTATAATCCTCGTAGATGAACTTACAATAGAAACCTTCTACCGTTTCAGAACCTCTGAACTCTTCAATATATGAATGCCACCCTTTTTGTTGCATGAATCTCAATACGTGACTAACCAATTTACGCGGATCCCAATACGCGACTTAATCACCAACTTGAAGAAGAAGAAGTTGGCTACAAAGTTCTTCACTTCATCAACAATGAAGATCAAGAAGCACTTGGTTACAAAACGGATAAAATAGGTAACTAATTTTTTTTTTTCTAACTATCTAGTTAGTAGTTAAGGTTTTGAAACTATACTTTGACATTTCGAGTCTAAGAGACTCGATTTAGGGTCTACAAAACGAGTTTTTGGGACTTGATTTTTATAGGTTGTTCACGTCTGATGTGGCATTTTTTCCACGTGGTGCACACATGAAAATCGAGTCTCTAAGACTCAATTTGTAAATCAAAATAATTTATAAAAATTTTAAGATGTATAAGCTAAAACACCCAAAAGAAATATAGATCAGAGAGAAAATATAGATCAGAGAGAGAGAGAAAGAAGCTGAAACACCCCAAAAAAATACCCATCAAAGAGAAAATACAGATCAGAGAGAGAGAGAGAAAGACTCGCGCGACCCGGGCTGCGTATGACCTGGGTCGCGCGGCCAGGACTACACGCGACTCGAGCTGCGCGCAGCCTAGGTTGCAAGGCCGGGGCTGCGCACGGCCTGGGTACGCCCCCGCAGCCTGAGTACGCCAACGCTGATCTCCACCCCACACCCAAACACCGATCTCGCATTCCTCTCCGTTCAATCACACAGCCAACAACGATCTAGGTTCAATCGCACAACCCACGACGATCTCAGTTTGGGTCTCTAGATTCTTTGGATTTGGCGAACAACCCGGCGAGGTGAGGTGAGATCATTCAATTTTGGGTCTCAGTGTAGGTTCAAAAAGGGTCTCTGATCTAATCTGATTCTTTCTCTCTTCAAGTTCATTGTGTTGGGATTGCTCTATTTATGGGATTGCTTCAATTTTTTTTTGGGTATTTCTGGGAAGACTTGAGACTTATAAAATGTTTGGTTTACAAATCGAGTCTTAGAGACTCGATTTCCATGTGTGTACTACGTGGAAAAAATTCCACATCAGACGTGAACAACTCATGAAAATCGAGTCCCAAAAACTCGACTTATAGACCCTAAATCGAGTCTCTTAGACTCGAAATGCTAGTAAAAAATATAGTTTCAAAACCTTAACTACTAACTTGATAGTTAGAAAAAAAAAAAAAATAGTTACCTATTTTATCCGTTACAAAACCCTATGACGCAAAGACGCAGTAGCTTCTTTCAAAGAGAATAAGGCATCGGTCACCTTTTGCTTATGTTCTCCTTGTATTCTCTTATGTGACGGCCTCTAAAATAAACCTTATATAGGTCTAGGGTTGTGAGAAAAGAAACCCTACACAAATATAAAAGCCTAGCCCAAAAATCAGATCTAAAAATTTTGATTTCCCGTAACCTCGATAGAGAGCAGGTGTCGAGGAAGTGTTGAGCTTTAATGAGGCTCGACAGATACAACTATCGAGGAGGTATCGAGGAGACAGAAACTTTTTCAATCGATCTACCAGGTGTCCAGAAGGTGTCAAGATTGCGATAAGGAAAAAGCTTAAGAAGCTCGATAGATAGCTAGCTGTCAAGAGGTGTCGAGCAGCTATGAAGCTATCTGTCCACAGGTGTCGAGCAGCTATGAAGCTATCTGTCCACAGGTGTCGAGCATCTATCAAGCTATCTGTCCACAGGTGTCGAGCAATCTCTCCAGCTTTATTGAACAACTTTTATTCACTTGTTTCTTGGTCCAATCTTCATGGCTTTAATACTAGACTTGAACAATATGTTTCTTGAAGTATTAAACACATCTTAGATCTACTCAAATACAAGTAAAATGCGTTTTGTCAAAGGATTAGCCAATTACACAAAATATGTCCTTAACAAAAAGAGGTAGCAAGCCCAATGGGCTAACATGGCAGGAATAACATCTAGCAGGCCCATGGGAAGAATATGAGGTAAAGATGAGGTAAGCATGAGAAGAATAAGAGGTAAAGATAAAGTGAGTGAGTAAGGGAAGCACATGAAAAGAGGTAGCAAGCCCAATGGGTCAACATGGCAAGAATAACAGCTAACAGGCCTATAGAAAGAATAAGAAGTAAAGATGAGGTAAATGGGCCAAAGAAGCCCAAGGAAAGAGGTAGTAAGCCCAATGGGCCAACATGGCCAACAGGCCCACGGAAAGGAAGAGGAATGTTAGGAATAGGAACCCAATGGGCTATACAGGCAGAGGCCCCTGTTTGGACAATGACCATTCCAAGATGGGACAAAAAAGGTAACGCAATCCCAAAAGCCCACACATTCCTCACGCCACAGAAGACAAACATTACCCAGTACGTGTAGTAGAAGAGTATGATGCAACAGCGACAGAAATAGTGTGGGAATGAAAGAAGACCAACGCAAATGGTAGTGGCACTCACACAAGACCCAAGAAACCACCCACGTGCATCCAACCAATACATGGGAGGTGGGCCCTCAGTCAAGGGATTCAAGGGGCGTGGTTTGGTAGTAGGGAGAAAAGAGTTCTATTCTGGGTTCTTATCGAGACTCCTTTCAGGGAAATGCTTTATTGGGATGGCATTTCTCCCAAAAGAGGTAAACACAGGCTGAGACCACTTAATTCATGCCATAGGGGTAGGTGTAGAGAGCCCTTAACCCTTATTCGCTGAGGGGAGGCAAGGTAGTGAATGGGAGAGAAACAAAACAAGAACTTTTGTCTGGAAATGGAGAGTGGTGTGGCGAGCACACTCTGAGCAAAGGTAATGGCTGGGCAACCAACAAGTTAGTGGGTAGTCCTGGAGAGATACCCACAAGAAACCAAAAGTGGTTGGCATAGCCTTGGGGACAAATGGGAGAAAACCCATAAATTTAAGCAAGTATAAAAGGAATAGAGGTAACCATGAACAGGGACATGAGGAGAGAGTGGCAAGTGGTAAATGGAGAAAAAAAGCACATAGAAAGAAAAGAGAAATGAAACCTAACAAAAAAAAATCAAGTGGTAAGGCAGAGAAAGTTATGGCAGAAATATGGCATGCATCAATAGATCGACTTTTCTCTCCCCATGACATTCCCACTCTCTTTGACCCATAATCCAGAACTCAAAACCATTTAGGCCCTCTTCCTAGCACAAGTAAGTTCTATAGCGGAAACCTACATTGAGGTTACCTACATTAGGGATTGTCTCCCTTTTTGGACCCATTCTTGCTAAGCAGCCGAGCCCAAGATTAGGGAAAGCGAGGCTATCCTCATTGCACTACTGGGCGTCTTGTGGCAGTCCCCTTTTGGTTTATGTTAACAGTACTAATGTTACTAGTTTTGTGCTAGCATTACAAATCCTATTGTAGTGTTTATCTTCTTTTCCTATTTGCTATATCAGTTGTTCTGCTGTAACTCTGTTTATTTTACTTATGGTGTTAGTTGCCTACCATGACTCCATTTAACATGTTATACTCCATTTAACATGTTATACTTTAACATGTTTATTTCTGCTGTAACAGCTATCAAGCCATGACTACACCTCACATTCAGTCTAAGGTGCCCTCAACAGCTTATCTCGACATTGGGTGAGCCCAACTCGTGCACAAGCTGGCCTATTGTGCAACCCAAACTAGGCCAGTCACAACTCCCTTACTACAGACTCGTGGGGCATAATACGGCAGAAGGGCCAAGGCCCAAACATGCAAAAAAATAAAAAAAATAAAAGACACAAGCCATCTAACCCATCTAGGCTGCATTGGGGAGGAAAATGAGCGGCAGTGGAGCGGAAGGCGTGGCTTGGCATAGTGAACGCCGATTCTCCGCCGGCCTATGTCCTTCAATCAACGATGGAGCAAGCAAGATCTCTCGCTTGTTCTTTCTCTCTCTACCTCTTTCTCTATTTCTTATCACAGAGACAGCTAGAGAATGATCAAGTAAAAAAAAAAAGAGAAAGAGCTGGAGAGAGAGAGAGAGAGAGAGAGAGAGAGAGAGAGAGAGAGAGAGAGAGGACCACTCTCTTTGACCCATAATCTAGAACTCAAAACCATTTAGGCCCTCTTCCTAGCACAAGTAAGTTCTATAGCACAAGGACATGAGGAGAGAGTGGCAAGTGGTAAATGGAGAAAAAAAGCACATAGAGAGAAAAGAGAAATGAAACCTAACAAAAAAAAAAATCAAGTGGTAAGGCAGAGAAAGTTATGGCAGAAATAGGGCATGCATCAATAGATCGACTTTTCTCTCCCCATGACATTCCCACTCTCTTTGACCCATAATCTAGAACTCAAAACCATTTAGGCCCTCTTCCTAGCACAAGTAAGTTCTATAGCGGAAACCTACATTGAGGTTACCTACATTAGGGATTGTCTCCCTTTTTGGACCCATTGCTGCTAAGCAGCCGAGCCCAAGATTAGGGAAAGTGAGGCTATCCTCATTGCACTACTGGGCGTCTTATAGCAGTCCCCTTTTGGTTTATGTTAACAGTACTAATGTTACTAGTTTTGTGCTAGCATTACAAATCCTATTGTAGTGTTTATCTTCTTTTCCTATTTGCTATATCAGTTGTTCTGCTGTAACTCTGTTTATTTTACTTATGGTGTTAGTTGCCTACCATGACTCCATTTAACATGTTATACTCCATTTAACATGTTATACTTTAACATGTTTATTTCTGCTGTAACAGCTATCAAGCCATGACTACACCTCACATTTAGTCTAAGGTGCCCTCAACAGCTTATCTCGACATTGGGTGAGCCTAACTTGTGCACAAGCTGGCCTATTGTGCAACCCAAACTAGGCCAGTCACAACTCCCTTACTACAGACTCATGGGGCATAATACGACAGAAGGGCCAAGGCCCAAACATGCAAAAAAAAATAAAAAAAAATAAAAGACACAAGCCATCTAACCCATCTAGGCTGCATTGGGGAGGAAAATGAGCGGCAGTGGAGCGGAAGGTGCGGCTTGGCATAGTGAACGCCGATTCTCCGCCAACCTATGTCCTTCAATCAACGATGGAGCAAGCAAGATCTCTCGCTTGTTCTTTCTCTCTCTACCTCTTTCTCTATTTCTTATCACAGAGAGAGCTAGAGAATGATCAAGTAAAAAAAAAAAAAAAGAGAAAGAGCTGGAGAGAGAAAGAGAGAGAGAGGTTCTAGAATCAAGTAGAAAAAGAAAAAGAAGTAGAGAAAAAAAGGGGAGGATGGAGATAGGAGTGGGTATACGTGTGTGGTGGAGGAAAAACAAGAGAAGAAAAAAAAATGAATGTATGAAAGAAGGGAAAATAATATAAAGAATAAGAAATTACAATTCAAAAATGCTACCACAATATTTTCACAATAAATTTTAAGTAACATATTGTTATTAGCTAATATTGGTGAGTAAAAAAATAATTTCAGTGGTGGGTTCAAATTAGAACTAGTAACAACTTTCCATATAAGATTTTGTTATGATTCTTGTGAAAGTATTGCAAAAAATACTGTGGACGTAACACTTTTTGTTGAAAAATATAATTGTTGAGAATGAATAGAGGAAGAATAAATAAAGATTAAAAAAGAATAAAGAATGAACGAAAAAAATAATATTTAAATGAGATAAAGAAAGGATAGAGAATCTATTAGAATGTATATTTGAAAAAGTTCGTAGATAAAAGGTAAATGTCACTATTCACTATTCAAATAATATAAAAATTTGGATAAACTGCTGGAGATGCTCTTACTTACTATCACACACAACTTTGAATAATCTTCCAAACGTGTTAACAGAAAGTTATATACATAGACTCTTCTAAACACCAAACTGGACTGAGACTTTATTTTCTTCTTTTTCCCCCCATAAACTTGTATCTCTGGAAAATCTATCATCTTTAATTTACAAATTTCAACTATAAATTTAATTTCTACCACATTGGTTCTTCAAAAAAAAGTGAGAACCTAAATCGTTTTTAGAGACCATGGGAGAAGAAGCTACAGATGATCAAACCCCATTTTTTCAAACTTAACCAGCTCATAAGCATCCTCTCTAGTGAACTGGTTTGGTTTCAGTTCACCCTTTAATTAACCCATTATGGTGGGCCTTTTGTGATTTTGGGCTGGATTGCCTCCTGCTGTACTGAGGCCTAAGTTTTCTAGATAGGAGAGTTAGGATCGGTCTAATTGCAACTCACCTTGGGCCAGCTTGTGCACAAACTATGCCCTTTTTGCTGAAACTTTAGTCACATGCCTATGGCAGGCGAAGCTGTTACAGAAGAGTTATGGCAGACAAATACAATATGAGAATAATAACAGCAATATGCTTCCCGTTAGACAAAAAAAATAAGAAATCCTTAGGTAAAGTAGGGAAAAGAATGATATAGCAACAAGAAACACATTATAAGTGAAATTGTAAAGGCAAGAGAGGAAATAATTATGATAAATAATAAAATCAAAAGGAAAAGATTAGTCTGCCATGTTTAATTATGTTATAGGACTAAGACCAAGGAAGGAACCATTTCCTCAACGCGGGTAACCTCGCAGGAGGATCTTGCTATAAAAATTATCCACTTTGAGGGAACGAGCCTGAATGGCTTATGCCTAAATAAATCCTTTTTTTCCTTAACAGAGGGAAGGATTTTAGAGGGAGAGAAGGAAGTAGCCTATTAGTACATGTCTGCCATTTTTACACTCTCTATTTCTCTTCCTAATTCTCTTTCTCTGTCTCTCAGTTTTATTACTTTGATTCTTTACCACTCTTTTCTTTCTTTCTTAGTGCTCGCTCGTGCGGTGTTATGGTGATGGTGGTGCTGTAATTCTCTCTAGTGGTTGTTACCGTTTTCCACTTTCTCTCACTATTCACGACAAGGATCTTTTATATACTGCCTATTGTGAATGGTTTTTTACCATTTTATCCTTTAACTACTTTTTTCTGGATGTGGATGTCCCTCACAGCCACCCACTGGGTTGTCACCTGCCAAGCCACCACCACTTACCTGTGTTGGCCGTGCCACTCCCTATTACTAGGAAAAAAAAAACTGTTTGTTTGCTTGTTCATCGTAACATTCTTATCCACCACGGTGTGAGTATTCTCTCTTACTATCCCTCGTGGTATGCACCTAGTGGTTCCAATTCATCCTTCCCTATTTTGGGTGGCATTTCATCCCAGCAGGACAATTCCCTTAAAAAGTTTGAGCAAGAACCCAAGAATAGGCTTTACCTTCTCTCAACTGCCAAACCATACCTTCTTTTACCTCTGACCCATGATCCACCACTCCGATATTGGCTGGGTACAGATTGGTGGTGCCTAGTCATTATGCATGATCCACTTTCGTGTATGTCCAAAGCTTGTCTGCTACTCATGTGTTTGCCATAGACTGGAGGCTCATCTGTGCATTCTGCCGCTCATTAATCCTAGGCCCATTTCCAACTCTATATTCTTATGGGCTTTTACTAATTCTTTTGAGTTTCCTTGGCCCAATTACCACATCCTTCATCCTTGGGGTTCATGGGCTTTCCATCAACCTTTTACTTTCTTACTTTGAACCTACCGTGACCCATTCTTACTTTTCTACATCACATAATGCCCATGGGTTTGCTTTCCTCAAGACCCACTTGTTTATTTTATAGGCTTGCGGCCCATTATTCCTGCCATTCGGGCTTAGCTAACTCCTTCCTGCCTGTATTGTTGGGCTTCTTCCTGCTGTTGGGCTTTTCGAAAATGAGCATCAACACCCATATTTAGTTCTTTTGTTTTATTTTCAATTAATATGGTGACTATCATAAATTGCTTTGAAAGAACAAAGATTCAATGAGTTGCAAATTCCAATGAGTTGCTAATTCAATTTTTTTTTTCTTTCTTTCTTTCTTTTTACATAGTTTTCATGATCCATACGATAATGAGAGAATCACAGCATGGTATAGGAATTAAAGTCACAAGCAATCGGCAGTTTTGGTGCATTTACCTGCGAAATTAATTATCAAATGAGGTACGTAGTTGCATGCTAGTACTTATAGAATGACGTACCACAATTATTGGCAAAAGAATAAAAACTAACTTACATCATAAAGCCTCCAAAAGAAGAAATTAGAGAACAATTTTGAAGTGTAATCCATTTTATTAATAGTAATATATCATAAGTGCGTATCTTAAGCACTGGAATGAAACAAACTTGATCGGTTTATTCCACCTCTTTCCAAGGCCTATAATAGCATTTCTTTGTGCCATTTTCTTCTGATTATATGGATATACTGCACTAGCACCACCAGCCCTCAACCATGTCTTCTTCAACTTCATCACATGCACTTGGAAGTCCTTGGATGCAATTTTGTCATTATGGAAAATAGGCACCAGTGAAAACAAAGGGAGGAGGTTTTGGGTGTGTGAAAAATATGGGGTATTGTGCTAATCGAAAAGCATTTTCTATCATCTTTTTCATAACGGTCTATGTGTCAAGTTGTTATTGAAGAAAATAAGAAAAGCTTGTATATGTAACAATGGCAGAAGAGGAGAGAGAGAGAGAGAGAGAGTGAGACTGAAAAATTACTGAATTGTATTGCAACACTAACTAACTAATACATAATGTGATAAGCTTAGCCTAATCTAACAAACAAACTGTAATTCTATAATAATAGGAATTAGTTACACAGATTATCAACACGTGATTAATGTGCAAAATACAGAGAAAATATCTGAAAATATCTAAAGTCTTCATCACTGAGCTACGCGGACAAGGAGGAGGAAGAACTCAGTAATGTATAATTGCAACCTTTGAAACGACGTCACGTTGGATGAAGACTTTAGCTCACATGTCGATCCTTAGGCAAAACGTCACCATATTCATTAATGAAATACGGTGCCGTTTTGTGTAAGCTTTGTGACCTGTAAATGACCGTTGAAAACTAGCGGTTGGCATCAATCTCTTCTATTATTCTATCATCCCCTCAAAACCTTGGGCATAGCAGTGCACAAGATTTTGGAACTCAGAAATTGAAAACGAAAAGAGGGCAAACTCTTGGTGAAGATATCAGCCAAATTATCATCAATAGAAATATATTTGACTTGAAGATCACAACGAAGGACACGCACTTGAATGAAATGGTAATCGATCTCGGTGTGTTTTACAGAGTGTGGAAGACAGGATTGGAAGCAATGGCTAACGCAGACACGTTATCACACCAGAGCTTAGGGGCAGTGGTAAGAAAAATTCCTAAATCCTTCAAAATTTGCCTAAGCTAGCACAACTCAACAGCTGTGGAGGTAAAGCTTGATACTCTGACTTAGTAGAGGATCAAGAGACCGTGGCCTACTTTTTAGTACTCCAAGTGGTTGGATTATAGCCCAAATAAACCAAGAAACCAGAAGCAGACTTCCTATCTCTGGGTCTCCAGCCTAATCCGAGTCTGAGAAGGCAAAGAGATGAAGGGGACCAGGCCTAAGACGAATGCCATAGTTTTAAGTGCCACTAAGATATCTCAAATTTTGTTTTGCAGCAAAAAAGTGTACATCAATAGCGTCATGCCCCGAACCCAACTCTAAAGATAGGTACGTAACAACTGCCGCACGCTTATAAATAAACACTCTATAAGAGTGCAAGGCCTTCTTAGCAACTAAAATTTATTCTCAAAAATTAAATCAAATAAATTCAAAATACCTCAACAATTTCTTTATGAATAGATCTCCAATAATATAATAAGAACGAAATCCAAACCTCACGTACATAATGCCAATTGGCCAATAAATATAAAACTATTAAAAGACCATCCAATCCCAAAATCACTAAACTTCTTTTTCTACTCACAACACAACATCAAAACTTCCAAAACTTGCTATTCTCCACAATCTGAAATTGGAGGGGAAAAAGGGGTGAGTTAACAACTCAATAAGTAACCAAAATCCTAATAAGTTCTATCAAGCAATAAATCTGTAAAGTAAGAAGATGTAGTATGAGTCTTCAAAAGTTATAATATACTATGAGTTTTCAAAAATAACTAAAGAAGTTTCAGTCTTAAAATAATAAGTTGCAAATAGATCACATACTTTTCTGACAAATATATCATATATGGTTTAGAAAGTAGTCAGTTTTCCATATATCAAAACTACAATTTACAAGATGTTCCAAAAAGATACATAAGCAGTTTTAATAACTCAAAATAGTTCAAATACTCAAACATTTCCAAAATCATATATGTAGTTTTAAGGACTCAAAACAGTTCAAATATTCAAACGTAATTCATATTCTTAATAATCTTATGACTATCTCACGCTATATCCCCGTGACTGGGCATCAGAGTACCAATGAATAACTCTCATTGGCTAAGTATCAAAGTAACAATAAATAACCCCCATTGATTTGGGTATCAAAATACCAATGAATAACTCCTATTGGCTAGGCATCAAAGTACCAATGAATAACCCTCATTGGTTTGGGTATCAGAATACCAATGAATAACCCTCATTGACTAGGTATCAGAGTACCAATGAATAACCCCCATTGGTTATGTATCAGAATAAATTCATAGTCAGATTGTTCATAATCATATATATGAAATCATAGTTTCTAACAAAAATATATCTTATTCAAATATATATATATATATATATATAATCATATATTCAATATTATTCTAACAAAAATATATCTTATTCAAATATATATATATATATATATATAATCATATATTCAATATTCAAATCTATTTATGATATTTCTATAATTCTTTACTTTAAATCAATATAACTAAAAAAACAGTCAAATAAAATAAATCTTATATTCAATACTCATGTATATTTGTGAAAATTATTTATTCTTTATTTCAAATCAGTATAGCTAAAAACAATTAAATAAAATATATCATATATTCAGTAATCAGATATATCTGTGATAATTTTTTACTTGAAATCAGTAATATAATAGAAATAAAATTGTAACAACTGTAAACAATTTTCAGTAATTAAAATACACAAAATAAAACCAACTAGGATAAAGTTACTTACCTCCAAAAGTCATATCAAAAGGAACTTCTCCCTAACACTTCTTCTAAAATTCTTAGATATCACCTAAAACAATTTTCAAGCACTATACTCAATAATAAAATAATTCAAGAAAAATTTATAACGATACCCAATAGACTATTAAAAATATCCCATAATTTTCCCCTATTATTTCAATGCAAAAAATCCACATAATCACCATATATTTATTCTTTACTTTCTGCCACTAATAATACCCTAGGATAAGACCTATAGGTAAAAGTCACTTGTAAAAGAAGCGCAACGCGTAGACTACTCTTCAGGTACATGATTTTTTTTTTTTTTTTTTTTCTACCACCTGCCTCTATTATCATCTTTTGAGATGTGGACAACTCTAAGTACAAGCTAGGCCATGTGCCTTACGGAACAACCATTATTATTATTATTTTTTTTTTTTTTTTTTAACTTGTCAAACCTCAACTCATCAAATCGGTACTATTCCGGCTGTGCAGAAACTTGACCATTATGCCCAAAAGTTTATAGCCTCTATCTTCGCATAACACAACAAAACTATAGAGAAAGATTAAATCTCAGAACCTAGAAAAGTATGTAGGTACATCGTCCAGTTCATTGAAAAATAAAACTAAACTTTTCTTCATATGCATCGTTCAAACTCTTGAATATTTAAATAGTTTCACTGCTAGCCAAAATGCCCACATAAAAAATACTTCAATTCTAAATAAAACTTAGGTTTGGCAAGAAAGAAATTTTTTAAGCTCTTACCTCAATTGTGCAGTCAAACCTTCTCTACTTGAGTAATTTGAGTAGTCTCCTCTCTCAAAATATCTCTCCATATACGTTGACATAATAAGCTTATATATAACTAGGGTTTCAAATTCATTGAAGATGTACCAATTGACAAAGTAGTGACAGTGGAAAAAGGAAATTCAAATTCGTTGAAGAGTGCATGTATAGAAATGAAAATTCTGTGTGATTTAGGCTCAAGACAAATATATCCCTTAGAAGAAGTAGGATATCCCAGAAACACACAAGGTTTGGTGTGGGGTTGTAATTTGTGAGTATTATAAGGTCTGAGAAGAAGAAAACAGGTGCAACCAAAAATTCTAAGGTGAGTGAGATCAGGCCTGGATTTGTATAAGGCTTCCCAATGTGATATATGATTTAATGTAGGTGTGGGAAGTTTGTTTATTATGTGTTGCTGCAGAAACAACATATGACCAATAGGAGAGTGGGAGAGCAGAATGTGAAAGCATAGTAAGAGTACATTCAATAAGATGTCTACACTTTCTTTCGGCTAAACCATTTTTTTAAGGAGTGTAAGGGCAAGAAAGTTGATGGAAAATGCCATATGTGGAATAGAAATCATTGAAGGCTTTAGATGTGAATTCACCACTACAATCAGTTCTAAAAATCTTGATTTTGTGATCATAGCGATTTTCAACAATGGCTTTAAAATATTTGAAAATATTGAACACATCAGACTTGAATTTAAGAAGATAAAGCCAAGGGAATTTTGTAAAATCATCAACAAACACTACATAATACTTGTAGTCATTGATAGGGGGTAACTGGAGCAGGGCCCCATACATCACTATGCACCAATTCTAAACGTCTAGAAGATTGAAAAGTAGACTCCTTGAAAGGAATTTAATGCATTTTGCCACAGAGGCAGTGTCTGCAGTGTGATACAATAGAATTTTGTTTTGTTACATCTCTATCAAAGGAAGTTTTATTGGATACAAGAGAAGACAAAGATGAGCTAAGAATTTCATCACTAGGATGTCCTAGCCTATGATGCCATAGCAACCATTTATTAGATTTTTGAATAGTGAAGGCAGGATAAAAAGATTGAGGATGACATGAAGCAGATAGAACAAGAGCAGCAGATGAAGCTTGGAATGACTTGGTGTAGATTGGATAGAGTCCATTCTTACTCAAGCCCTTGTAAAGGATTTTCCCCGTAGAAATATCCTGGATATGAAATTTGTATGCATCAAAATAACACGAACAGTTATTATAGAGACAAATTTTGTGAACAGACAACAAATTGGATGCAATTCTAGGTACATGAAGGACATTTCTAAGCTGAAATTTATGAAATTTGGTGCTGAGAGTAGAATTACCAATATAGTTGATTGGTAAGGATTGACCTTTCCCAACTGCTATACGATTTGGACCTTTGTACTGAGATTAGATTGACAATTTGTTGAGATTAATAGTAATGTGGTCAGAAGCTTCTGAATTAGTGAGCCAAGGACCAAAATTACCAATGATGACAGTGTTTGATGCAGTAGCCATTGCAGTCAGTTTTGTTGGTGGATTTTTTCCTTGAAATGCAAAATCCATCCTATGATAGCAATCACTGGCCAAATGTCCTATTTTGCCACAAATCTAGCACTGAAGACAAGTATATACTCCTTTCTGATTCTGTAACTGATGTTGTGATGAGAAATTATTGTTGTTAAAGAAGGATCCAAAATTGTCGCCATTGTTGCTATGAGATTGTGGATGTAGTGTGAAGCTATTAGATCTACCACCACCACCTCTTCCTCTACTAGAATTGTTCCTTCCTCTTCCTCTTGCTTATCCATAACTGAGATACATGTTTGATTGAGAGTTGCCTCCATTTGGCTTAGTATTGGAAGCAAACATTGCATGAGTATGTGGGATTGAATCTGAGTTGTCCATCATAGCTTGTTCTTTCACTTTGTAACATGGTTGACAACTGCTCATATGAAATTGGATCACTCCTGGTACGAATTGCAGAGAAAAAATGTGCAAATTTCTTAGGAAGGCNTTATGTAATTGTACCTAATTTTGCCCTTTAGTAAAAATAAGTAATGTGACATTTTGGATACCGCTTAAAAAAGAGTTAAACCATACAAAGGGGATGGCTATTAAAATCAGAATTCTACATTGGAATAGGAAGAATTTCTTGTTGATTGGATCGAGAATCATAAAACCCATTTCCCATTAGAAAAAAAACAAAAGCTGAAGAATCACAAAAAATGATAAATATATATAAAAGGATAACTAGTAAAAAGAAATTGCCATAATGCAACTTTTATGTTCTACGTATTTAATAATTAAAGGAATCGAATATTATAAATTTTCTCAACACAAATTTAAAATTGATTTTTTAAATAGTAATAATATATATATATTTATTATTTATTATATTATAAAAATTGGCCGTTGAAAAACATTACTTTTGTATTCTTTTCTCCACCCAAAAAAAAAAAAAATCTTAAATAGAGAGAAACTTTTTTATTAATTATTAATTCGATCCATCTTTTAAAAAATTAAAGGTCCTGTTTGGTTGTAGGTGCATTTCATACTAGTTAGGGGCTGGGGTCTTCTTACACCAGTCAAGGATTTAAGAGACCTTATTTTTGGTACATTAATTTACCTACAACCAAACAGGACTTTTAAATTTCTTTAAAATGATGGTACTTTTCTTCTTTCGAATTGTACCGAGAGAAGTGAGAAATAGAACTTTCGAAAGGCTTTTTATTTTTTTCCCTCTATCTTCCTCTCAGTTATTTTGCATTAATAAGATCACAAACCAGGACTGTTCTTGAAGCCCTTCACAAGAAAATAAAAGCTTTGCGTCCTGACTCTGCTCTCAAGGCCGTCTATTTCACTTTCAAACTCTATATATTTTTTGGAAAATATGTTTCTTTACTTTTGGACTTTGGAGTTCAATTTGATTTCGGTTTGGGTAAGTGGGTTCTGTTTGTTTGCTAAGAAAATGAATTCTAAGTACGTCTCCACTTTCTATTTGGTAACTCGGTTCTGTTTTTGTCGAGGATGTTTTCCATCAACAGGATAGGGAAAATTGAAGAATGAATGTTACTGGAAAATGAAAAATACAAGTGCGCCTGTAGAAAATATTTGAATTCTAAGTATGTTTGGATGCACTTTAATATTGCTGAAATCACTTTACAAATAAGGGAACCCATTAAAATAAGCTTAAAAAGCTAGAAGAAACTATTTTTGGGTTTGCCATGTGTTAATGGTTTCTTATTTTGGATGGTATTTTGCACAACAATCTAAAAGGGTTGTGCACAAAACTCTCCCTTTTGCAGAGCCTGGAAGAGGTGATTTGTTAGTCAGCCTTATGCCCTTTTTTTTTTCCTTCTTTTTTTTTGGGAGAGGCCGATTCCCAGACTTGAACCTGTGACATAGGAAGTTATCCTATCCATGCAGTGTTCATGCATGTTCAAAGCCACTTTTTGCGCAACAGTCAGAATTCTACAAATTAGAAGACAAGTAGTCTAATAGTCTTACCAGGGTTTCCTCTCATGATTATGGTTTCTTTTCTTATCTCCAGGTGTTTGAACTACTACGTGAGCAGCTGTGGTACAGGCCCAATTCTGGAGTGTACATTAAGCTGATTGGGATGCTTGGAATATGTAAGCAACCTCAAAAAGCTGATGAACTTTTCAAGCCATGATTGATGAAGGTTGTGTTGTGAACCATGAAGCATACACTGCTCCCTTATCTGCCTACAGTAGGAGTGGTCTCTTTGACAAAGCATTTTCCCCCTCGAGCAGATGAAGAATACTCCTGATTGTCAGCCTGATGTGCAGACTTACTCAATCCTCATAAAATCATGTTTAGAGTATTTTGCCTTTGACAAAGTGCAGGATCTGCTTTCTGACATGACAACTCAGGGAATCAGACCAAACACCGTCACATACAATACCCTAATTGATGCCTATGGGAAGGCCAGAAAGTACGTTGGCAATTTCTCCTCACTTTTTTATGAATTTTGTATGTACCATCTGGTTGCCAAGAAACTAAGGGAACCGAATTAATATAAATTTAAGTATATCAACCATCATCTGAGCATCAAGAAAGAGAGCAAGAAGGACTAAGCAGTATTAAAAAATGGTCTCTTTTCACTTTTCAGTTCTTTCTATTTCTTTAAATGGGCAGAGAAAAGGTGGATGGATAGCAGCCATCGCTTCCACTATTCCTATAAATTGCCCACTAAACCAAATTTGAGAATAGATGTTGGCTTCGTTTCAGTTCACTTTGTTTCCGTCTTATATTCTTTGCAACCAGATGGAGCTTGATATTATGCTTCACTCTCAGAGCAGTAATTTATTCTTTCTACTTCCTAAAAGGTTTTCAGAGATGGAATCAACCCTTGTGGAAATGCTCCATGAGAAGAACTGTGAACCTGATGTTTGGACCAAGAACTCCACGCTCAGAGCCTTTGGCCCGGTAGCAGCAGGCAAACAGAAACAATGGAGAAGTGCTATGAGAAATTTCAGAGTGCTGGGGTCCAACCAAACATTCGGACCTTCAATATTCTACTAGATTCCTATGGAAAAGCAGGAGAGTATGAGAAAATGAGTGCTGTGATGGAATACATGCAGAAATACCAATACTCTTGGACGATCGTTACCTACAATGTGGTGATAGATGCATTTGGGAAGGCTGGAGATTTAAAACAAATGGAATATTTGTTTAGGCTAATGCGGTCAGAGAGGATTAAGCCAAGCTGTGTTACACTTTGCTCGCTTGTAAGGGCTTATGGGCAAGCGGGTAAACCTAAAAAGATTGGTGGCGTTTTGCGTTTTATTGAGAATTCAGATGTAGTACTGGATACTGTGTTTTTCAATTGCCTGGTGGATGCTTATGGTAGGATGGGATGCTTTGCAGAGATGAAGGGAGTTCTTGACATGATGGAGCAGAAAGGATGTAAGCCTGATAAGATTACATATAGAACCATGATTAAAGCTTATTCAATCAATGGGATGACTAGCCATGTTAAGGAGCTCCAAAATCTGATTGTATATGCTGAAGGGACTCAATCATATATGGGGAAGCCCGACTTTCGATGAGGGAAGTTTAACAGGTCATTCCTCCCCGTGATGTATATACATATTCTTCGTTTAGTAGTGAATCTTATTTTTTACATCACATATTCTTTGTTTAGTAGTGAATCTTACTTTTGAATGTGTATATTTTTAAAATTCAAAAAAAAAAAAAAAAGAATCAATATCTTGTGATAATTTTGGTTTTTCAACTTGTCTTGCATCTGATATAATTCGATTCCTTTAATTATTAAATACGTAGAACATAAAAGTTGCATTATGGCAATTTCTTTTTACTAGTTATCCTTTTATATATATTTATCATTTTTTGTGATTCTTCAGCTTTTGTTTTTTTTCTAATGGGAAATGGGTTTTATGATTCTCGATCCAATCAACAAGAAATTCTTCCTATTCCAATGTAGAATTCTGATTTTAATAGCCATCCCCTTTGTATGGTTTAACTCTTTTTTAAGCGGTATCCAAAATGTCACATTACTTATTTTTACTAAAGGGCAAAATTAGGTACAATTACATAAAATGTTGTACCTTAGGTTTTTTAATTGAATTTAACTATGTGATTTTATTGACCTATAGTTTGCAGCTAAGTTTTATCCTTCACTAAAATATTCAATAATCATATTCACAAAAAAAAAAAAAAAAAAATGGGAGGGAGAGGGGGTAGAAAAGGGTACACAAAACTGATAGAATCCTTAAAGTTTTGAGTGTAAACCTTAACCCCTTTTAGAGTTGTTTTATGTATGAACCATTAAATATTTGTAAAAATAAATGGTGAGTTGCTCATGTGATGACACATCATATTTAGAGGTACATTTTCACATAAAATAGTACAGCCACATAGAGGTTTTGTGTTACACCCAAAAACCCCAAGAGGACTAAGTGTAACACAATTAACAATTTACAAATTAAACAATACTATACAGAGATTAAGTGAAACACTCAAAACCTCAAGAGAGTTTGTGTATATTTTTTTTTCTTACCTCTAAAATTATGGCTGTAACTCTTTTAACTTCATATAGTATTGTTGTTTACATGTAAACCGTTATACATCCACCAAACTAAGAAGGATAGTCTTTGAGTGCCGACCTATGTGCATTTGGTGCACTCAATTCAAGCCATATTACTAACAGTCACAATTCACTACCTGATAACTCACTTACAGCAGGGACACCATTCCAGTACCAACTCAAGGACTACCAATCCAACTTGTACCAAAAAAAAAAAAAAAAACAATTTTAGCTTTAGTGACAATCGGTTGGACAACATCAAGGAGGACGGCCATATCAGTTGTACCATTTAAGCTGAAGATTGAGGTAAAATAATCTAGAATGATGCCCTCCACAACTTTGTCATCATCCTGCTAGTTCCTAGCTGAGTCGCAGAGGCCTTGGATGAGATTCCGTTGTTTGCGGTTTGAAGCTTTCTGGTGGAAAAAATTGGTGTTTCGGTCACCATCAGTAATCCACATGCTCCTTGATCGTTGATGCCATATCATGTTCTCTGCATCAAGCCAGGAATTTAAAGCTTTACGACCCTCATGAATCTCATCCTCATTACTGATAGGCTGTCTCTCTAAGGCTTGTAACTTCTTAGTCTGTCTATCAACCGGCCTCCCAACATGGCCAAAATTAGTTTTATTCCACACTGAGAGCTTAGTACGGCAGCTATCAAGATAGTTGGTGATTTGGACTCCATCGGGTTTGTATAAACCTTCAAGCCAAGCTTCTTGAACGACATCGGCACAACCTAGGAAAATAAAAGTTAGGATGTTAGGTGTTTTGTATAATGGTATGCTATAATAGATAAAATAACTTTTAAGATGGTAAAATGAAGTTTTTTGAAGAAACCGGATGTTAATGCTCTAAACGCAGAAAAAGAAATCAACACACGTATGCTTTGACCCTGTACCTCAACACGCTTTTTGATCAGCAAATTTGGACACTTTCACCTTCTTCTCTCTTGAGTTTTCTTCTCTCATGATTGTTTTTGTTAACCAAGCTTATTCCTCACCTCTGCCACCACCGTTTCCTCTCCAGTAGAAGAGTCCTTTGACTACCACTTCCCCAACAACATTTCCAATCTTTCATCCTCCTATGATAGAACCAATCTGTAATTGCCAATGCTTTCCAGAATAGGACTTTGGGTAACAAATTGAACTTCCATTTGGGTAGGTAACACAGAGAGAGAAAGAAAGATGCATCTATTTCTGTCGAAGATGATCACTCACTAGTTCAAGCATCATTACTTGGTAAAGCTTGAACTTGAAAGAATGAAAAGGAAACGGTCTCAGCATTAAAAAAAAAAAAATGAAAAAGAAAGAAGAAGATGTGAGTCTTACAACCAAACCCTGTTTAGAGATTGGTTGTGGGCCTTGTATAGTGTGGAAGGAGATATTGATTGCTCTCTCTAGCATTTTTTGCTCTAGAGGTAAATTTGATATTGGATTTTCCTTATGTTTAGACTTTGGATTGAGGTTTTTTTAGGTGTGTCTTTGATTGTTTATGTTTACTATTACTCTTTTTTGTTAACCGAGCTCATTCTCCACCTAATGTCTCGAGTTGTGGTTGAATGATACAAGCTTGATAAATAGTGTTAGGTTCTAAAAGTTTAGAATGATTGGTAAATCGTGAACACACAAGAACATACAAGCTGCAGAAAGAAGATTTCAGAATTTGCCTGGTTCGATCGATCGAAGAATAGGCTCGACCGATCGAAAGTCGTATTTGCAAAATTTTAATTAAGCCTAAACAGCAGTTCAGACCCACTAAGGATTAGGGTTTCAAATTTACTTCTCCCAGTATATAAAGGAAATCCTAAGCATGTTTTTATAAGGCTTTTCAGAAAGAGAAGAGTGTGCCTCTTTTGTATTTAGGGTTTTGTACCTAAAAAGCTTTCTCATATTTTCTATCAATGTTATTACTTGAAGAATCTCAAGATCCGTTGTTGTAGAAGTTGTTGTCTTCTCTAGTTATCAAAGGTGCTGATGATGTAAACCTTCAAGGGTGGTCTTGGAGTCACAAACAGGAGAATTTGTGTTGCTAAACCTTTGAGTAAGATCTCAAAGTTACAAATGTGGGTGTTTGTGTTTTGCAAAGGCCAAAGAAAGAAGTAGTCCGTGGACACGAAGCTATTATGAGGTCGTGGTAGTAAGTTTTCTACTCAAGGTAGCAATAGGAAGTTAGTGGTCTAAGTCGCTATTATGTAAATTTCAATTCTTTCATAGTGGTTTTGCTGTTTTACCTTGAGGATAGTTTGGTTAAATCCTCTTCATGTTTTTTACCAGTTTGGTTTTTCTGTGTCATCACATCTTTGTGTTTTTTATTTTTCGTACTTTACATTGATATGATATATTTGTGTTAGCCTCATGGTTTTAAAAACTGGACCGGACCAGCCGGTCAGACCGGTTCAACTGGGAATCAGCATCAAATCTGGTCCAGTTATGATAAAAAATCGGAAATAGCTTAAAACCCGGTAAATAGTAATAACCGGCCGGTTTAAGCTGAGAACCGAAAAAACTGGAGGTCGAACCAGTTTTGCTATGGTGGTCTGTCCTCTCGCTCTCACGTTACAATTTCGGTCATTACCAGCAAAAATCAAAATTCAGCCGGAATGTATTTCTCACTCTCTCAAAGAAAAACCAGTACTGCTTCTCAAAAAAAAAAAAAATTCGCTATTATGTAAATTTCAATTCTTTCATAGTGGTTTTGCTGTTTTACCTTGAGGATAGTTTGGTTAAATCCTCTTCATGTTTTTTACCAGTTTGGTTTTTCTGTGTCATCACATCTTTGTGTTTTTTATTTTTCGTACTTTACATTGATATGATATATTTGTGTTAGCCTCATGGTTTTAAAAACTGGACCGGACCAGCCGGTCAGACCGGTTCAACTGGGAATCAGCATCAAATCTGGTCCAGTTATGATAAAAAATCGGAAATAGCTTAAAACCCGGTAAATAGTAATAACCGGCCGGTTTAAGCTGAGAACCGAAAAAACTGGAGGTCGAACCAGTTTTGCTATGGTGGTCTGTCCTCTCGCTCTCACGTTACAATTTCGGTCATTACCAGCAAAAATCAAAATTCAGCCGGAATGTATTTCTCACTCTCTCAAAGAAAAACCAGTACTGCTTCTCAAAAAAAAAAAAAAACCAGTACAAGTTCACCTAAAATACTACTAATATAAAGGAAACGCACACACAAACTTGTACAGGTACGCCGTACGCCTAAAAAACCAAGCGAATGGAGGCCAAAAATTGTTCAGGAGAAAAAACTCATGAATATTGCTCAGAAAATGCTGAAGTTTCAGGTGGAAACTTCCTAATTTCTCATGAGGAAGACAAACTGACAAAGCAGAAAGAGTGATGAAAACGAAAAGATGAAAAGAAAGATAGGAAAAAAGAGAAGGGGAGAAGTCAAAAAGACAAAGAGAGGGAGAGAATATTGAAGAGGGAAATTCGGAAATGAGACTTTAGCAAAAAGTGGAAAAGAAAAGAAACTTTTTAAGTCCAGAGAGATGTTTGAAAGTTTGAATAAATGTGTAGTGGGTGTGATATAAACGTGTGAGTGTAGGATAGGTGGGAAAAAAGTATCATGTGGGTAAATATATTGTTACCCATTGGTGACTTTCTTTTGGTTATTTGACAAATTAAAAAATAACTAAAAATGTTTGGTAATTGTTACACTTTACCTTTTTATGGTTTTTTGTTTTTGGTTGAATTTTGTTAAGTGGTGTCCAAAAGTTGGTAAGTTAATATTTAATGTTTTACTATTATTAAATTTTTTAGTTAAAATGACTAGTTATAAAATTATTTAATTATTTTTATAATTAATAATTATTTATTTATTATTTATGACGTCATCGGTTCGACCACCGGTCGGACCATAAAACCGGTAAACACTCCCTATTCCGGTTCTTTCACCATACCGGTTTTTAAAACCATGGTTAGCCTAGATCTGATAATTTAACTAAGTAATCACTTGGCTAATTAACTAAGTTAATCTAATTGTGTTTTAAGGGGGTCTAAAAACAAACAAATAGCTAATTTTTTAGCATGATGTGTTTGAAGATGAGTTATAGATATATGAGATTTGAAGAGAGACAAGAGAGGGGATGGCATAGATATATAGTTTGTGTGATTTTTACAAAACTCTAAAGTTTTGATCTTTTTTTTTTTTTTAAATGTATTTTTTGTTTCGAGGTGGTTTAAAGAGTTTTTTTTTTTTTTTTTAATAATTATTTTATTATAAACGGTTAAAGAGGTCTAACTGAGGGTATTTCATGCTGTTAGATAATAAAGTGATAAAGTCAAAATAAACCTAGCCACAAATGGGTTTATAGTTTACCATAATTTCTATAAAGTAATTAAAACAAAATATTTAAATGTAAACAAAATCAAAGAGATATTTAGCAGAAAATAAAAGTCAAGATTGCCATGATTTCCTTGACAATGTATATGAGGTAACTTGTATGGCATAAACACAACACAAGGAAAAAAGGGGAAAAAATTCAATGTTGAAGAAAGAGAGATTGTTAAGGACAAAGCCCCGGAAAAAAAAAAAAATCAAGGTTTTCATTATCAGGTTCCATTGGTTGATGATTCTAAAGAAAAGATGATGGTTCCATTCGTAGATGTCTTGATGGCATAAACAAAACCTAGGAGGATAATGGTTGTACGCAATTATTTTTATTTTTGATATGTTGCAACACACTATTAAAAAGGATTATTTGAATTTTATTTGTTGAAGTTGTTACGTAGATTAAAGAATAACTATTAGTTAAGGATTTTTTTAATAAGGAAAAATTACTTTTTATTTTAAATAATAATTATTTATAAGAATTAAAAAAGGAAAGATTCTTTGTAATAAAAATGCAACTATACAAGGGTTGGTTATTCATAAAGTATAGTTATTGTTATTTCACTAAAGGTTCTATTATACCAAATGGTGCTAATTGTGTTTACAAAGAGCTTTCTTAACCTCTCAGTTACCCTCACTTCCTCACAGTATACAATAAACAGTAGTGTAGGGAAGCAAAAGATAATAACTTAATAATTATTAAGATAAACTTTACATACCCACCCCCACTAGAATGGCACAATAATTATAATCTCCCACAGAAATATAGCAACAGTAAATCCCATCATCACTATAAACATAGTGCTACATTATTAAATAAGAAACCAACAGTTTATCTGGAAAAAAAAAAAAAAAAAACCAAAGATTTTCCTTTTATCTTCAATATAAATGGGCCATATATATATTAGAACATCAACAGACTTGGATCCTATTCAAGTCCTTTATTTTATTTATTTATTTTTTTTTTTTTTTTTGATGGACAAGTCCTTTATTCTTTATGCAGATACTTATTTTGTCACCCCATTTATATTGGTATTGGGTCTATAAGCACTGATGCAACATTATCTTTCATCTCTTTTCCAACATGAGTGTAGCTATCCCCTTCCTTGTAAATGACATCTATTACTCGTGTAAGATTAAGAACTCGCATAAGTAGAGGCATGGGAACAACAGTAGGTCTTATACACTCCTCATTAATGTCCTTCCATGCATTAGCAACTTGCCTGTTGAATTCATCATGGACTACTTGCTCTGAGACACCATGTTGCTTCATGTAACATTCGACTGCTGAGGGAGCATGACCTCTCTCTTGCTCAAACTACATACAAAGTTTTTCAAAAGGGTAAGTAGAAAGTTGGAAACACATATGAAATAGACCTCTCACACTAGCTTGTGAAACTTGATAAGATTTTTTAATCACATATATACCTTATGTGACTTCATGTCATCCACGAGTCTACCAATTACAGATGAAGCTGTAATAATCTTGGGGTTGCTGAAGATCCAATCAAATGCCTCTTCTGTAACGATGTCACCCATGCCAAGGAAAGAAATAGCTGTGAGCATAGGGTAACCAGAGCTTTTAAGTGCAACATGCATATACTCCTCCATTGTTGGGATGTAATTTTGGTAGAACCATTTGGCTTCATCAAAGTAGGCCCGAACCAAACGTTTCATCTAAGGTTTAAACAGCATGAATGAAATAAGTATGTAGCATGAAAAGTAGGAAAAAAAAACATGAAAAGTTAAGTTGCTTGACGCTTACAGCGTCTTTTGCATAGCTAACACGGTATGATCTTTCTTTCTTGGCCAACTCATTTTCAATTTCTTCGAATACATCAAAGAGTGCACGACAGCATATTTGCATGTATTTTGGAAGTTGATCTATGCAGCTAATATCCCACCTGAAAATATCATGTACTAATTACAAAAGTTAGATTGACATTATACATCATAGTCTTAACATATATATTAATTAATTCAATATATGAACCTCTCAATTGCTTCTGTGAAGGGTTCGAGTTCTTCAAGTGTGCCATAAGCATCATATATATCGTCTAGAATAGATGTCATGGAAATAACTTTAGTTAATATTTTTCTACCAAGTGAATATTGGGGCTCAAAGTAGACCGAGACTATCCAAAAGTAGCATTCGACAATCCTATCTCTTGCAAAAGGTAGCTTCGTTGCAAAATCTAAATCTTTCCACCACCTACAATTTGAATATAACAATTAATATTAATTGATTGTAAGTAACCAAATATTTATAGCAAAATGCTAGGGTTGCTATAAATTTTACTACAAAAAACGAATAAATTGTTGTATCAAGAATATGATTACTACCATATACCACTTCAACAATCTAATAAATGAATTTTGAATTAATATTTTGGGTAAATCACAACTTACACACGCACCTATGTTTTGGCCGAAATTTAAGTTGCCTACCTATACTTTGAAATTTGACACTTTACCCACCTGAGGTTAGTTCAATTAGATTTTCTTAACCACTTCTTTTAAAAACATGGCTAAATATATGGTTTTGCTTCACTTTTATGTTTCTTTCCTCCAAAACCATAAAAAACATAAAAATACAAGATCAAATAATATAAAATAAAATAAAAAATCTAGTGGAATACTTACATCATGGGATTTCAAATTACAAGTAGGCAACTTAAATTTTGGTCAAACTTCAGGTGCGTAAAATGGCAAATTTTAAACTATAGGTAAGTAACTTAAATTTCAGCCAAATTACAAGTAGGTAAATTGTAATTTGACCTATTTTTTAAATTATTTGTAACACGTTATTTTGCAAGGTTTATATAGTAAAATCTATAGTATTCTCTTCATTATTTCCAAAAATATTCGTACTTTGTCTTTTTGGATCATGGTTTTAGAACTAATTACCTTGTGATATAACTAAGTTCCTCTTTGTGCAGTGACTGCACTAGATTGAAATCTAATATTGAAAGCTTGAGCAGAACTTTGTTATGTGAAGCATCTTGTTCATAGAAAGAAATATATTGCCGAGCCTCTAGCCGTGGTATGCCCTTGTGCAAGGGCTGCTTTAGGGCACAAGTTATTTGTGCTGCCAATGGATTGCCTATAAGGGATGCTGTGGACTTAAGGTGAGTGGTAGTGAACTCAAGGGCCTCATCAAGAATGTCTTCTCCATGCATCCTCAGATGTGTAGCTTCATAGAAGGCTAGCATGCCTTCAACGTTACTGGTCAAGCTTTCCTTGAATTGACCATCTTCGTCTTTGAACTTTTTGAAAACATCTTTTTAGCAAAAACCAAACTTATTTAATATATATATATATATATAATCTTTAACTTGCTATTACATGAAGAAATTAATCATACTCGGGTCTTACCACATGAAACCTTAAATCCTTCTTGGCGTAGCAGTCGAAAACTGAGGGAAACTTTGTAGAGATCAACATCAATTTTGTCGTTAAAAGTCATGTATATATGTTCTAGAGCATCTTGGATTTCTCTTTCAAAGTGGTAAGCGACGCCGAGGCGCTGGAGTGCATCAATTAAGCCTAGCTGTTGTGAAAGATGACCCATGGCAAAGAGCTCATTTCTCACCTCATCTTTCAGCTTTTCAACTTCACATACTTTACGGAAATGAATATCCTACACCATGAGTTGCATGAACAAAAAATTATATTGTAACAAAAAATGCTAAAAATATTACAAATTTTACTACATAATTTTCATAAACTAGGGTAGCAAATAATCTTGTTACCCTGTCCTCAGAAGTATTGCTGATGACACGGTCACCCCAAATGTTTGGATGGAAATTTGCTATTCGGCGAACAACCTCTGATTTGGCATTTTGGGATGGAGCCCTTGAGACTTGGATAGACATTTTTTTTCTAAGTTCAAGGAGGAGTCTAAGTTTTGAATGGTATGATAGGATTTGTTCTCTGTGAACTTTTTGAGTGTGATGTAGAAAGCCTTCAAGGCCATGGTATTTATAAGCAATGGAGAGAAAGGTAGGTGAGTGAGCTTTATGAAATAGATTAGAAAAGTCAATAAAGTACAATTTCTTTATGCATATTTTTGTTTGATGAAACATATAAGAGATCTAGAATTCAATTTTTACCTACACCAAAAATCAATTGATGTCTTGAAATGATAGAGCTAATGTCTTGGGACGATAGAGCTATTATTAGGAGTGGACGCTATAAGTTAAAACTCTCTTTAATAATTTTTTTTTTGATGAAACATATGTCATTAGAATTATCATTTAAGTATAATGTTTTGATGCACACTTAACCTTAAATATAATGAAACGTGTAATTAGAATATATGACCATTTGAGTACAACTGTTTGACTAACAGCTAAATATGTTGAACGTGCATATATCTCAATTGAATAGAGATAATGGACACTGCACATATTCTATATGCCAGAATTCACGTGGTGAAAAAGATGGGGAGGGTGGTAGCCGTATTGATATGACCCAAAATTTTGAAAAGTCTACTTATTCCAAAAATAAATACGTTTATTTATTTATTTTTTTTTTTTACTTTGAAAAGTCTAATTATAATAATAAATTATTAATTTCCTTGTACCTAATTACGAGCTATCCCTCTCTCTTCCATGAAAGAAAAGAAGGAAATTTTATGTCCCTTGTATTCAAATATAATCAAAGGTTAAGAAAACAATATAATCAACAGTTTAGATATTTAGAAAAAATAAAAAATTATCTCATAAAATAATTATTAGCATATTATAGAAATAAGACTTTGTTAATGTTTAATTTTAATTCAATCTTTCTATATTAAATTTAGAAATTTAACTTTATTATTCTAAAAAGTTTAGAGGAGAAAATTGATAATCTCAAAATATGAAGTTTTCACTTATGTTGTAGTTGCATTTTTATACGCCTGTACATGTCCCTTTTGAGCAAATTTTTTTGGTTCTACACTTGGCAATGCTTATCTCTGCTTATATAAGCGAACTAGATAATGCACACTTACTATGTGACAATTGATAAGATCATTTATGTATATTTTTAGTTACTTAACTTATTTAATGAGTTTTGTGACTCTATTTAAATAATGTATATGGATGGTTTTATGAGTCAACATGTAGGCCAGTGAAAATTTCTCCAAGTCATCTTGGAAGAAAACTTTTTCCATACGTAAATATTTATTTATTTTTTAAATCATATATAATACATATTTACATATTTGTTTATTAGAAAAAAAGAGGAAAAAAGTGTTACTTGATTCAATAAAAGTAGGTGGTATTACCAAGAGTCTTATAACTCAATTGGCTAGCATTTCTTAGTGTTTTCAATGTAGATATTCAAGGTTTTAATCCTTCCTCTCACAACTATTGAATTATGAAAAATAAAATAAAAATAGTAGTATTGGTTATTTAGTTAGATTGCTTCCGATTCAATTGCTAATTGAAAACGATTTTGTATTAGCTATGGTTTCAAATACATTTTTCCCCATTTAGACAGTAAATTAGGTAGTATTCAAAACTGTTTATAATTTTTGGAGTAAAATATAATTAGAATAAGTTGGATAAATGTACTAAATTACAAACAAATTGAAAGATTCAATGGTGTTGTGAACTTTCAATTATCACTGCCTTGTAACTTAAAGTAGGTTTAAATATGTGATTTGGAGGTGCTAAATATAATCCTGGAATGATGACATGACGTAGCTCTTGGATTGCAATGGAGTTGGTGCTAGGAAGTTTCTCCATATATGCATGCCTGCATGAGGGATGAAGCTTTCTATTTTTTTTCTTTTTTTCTTTTTTTGGTTAAAAGGAAAATTCATTCAACTAAAAAAGAAACGCAGCAACATCAGAGTTAGGACATAGCCTAACATGGTACAGACCATACAAATCCGAAAGATAACAGTCACGCAAACAGGGAGGGGGTATTGTAATACATTATATCAGCATCAAGCTGTTTGTTTCCTACTCTAGCAAAACCATCAGCACAGCAGTTTGTTTTCCGGTAACAATGCATCACTTTAACTTGCGGAACTTGAGAAATTAGAAGCCTGCAGCTAGCCACCATAGCAGATTTTACAGCGTTAGAATTACTAGAATTAGTCATCAATTCAGCAATAATTTTAGCATCCAACTCAATTTTTAGAGCATTGATTTGAAAATTTAGACACATGATCAGACCATCCCGTAAGGCCCAAAGTTCAGCTAGGAAACTCATGCCATAATAAACTCGTGCATGAGGCCAAACTCGTGCTATCCATGACATTAAATAAACTCGTGCTTTCTGTGAAATTAGATTAACTCGAACATGAGGCCAAATGCTGGGAAGGGTGTCGGTTTTTCTTCAGGACAAAACAAGATTGTCAAACTTTGTCTCCTTCCGCAGCAAAATATGAATCTATGTATAGACTATGACCCGGTTTGGATAGCACATTTAGTTGCGGCACATTTTCAGTTTCATGTTTTGGACTTTTTTTTTTTTTTTTTGCCACACTTGTTGACTTTGGGGGACAAAATTCACTGTACGTGTACTGTGTGTGCACTAGTCACGCACTGTTCACACAATATTTAATATTAAAAGTGGGTCCCACAATACTATTCACACATTTAAAAATTATTTTGCTACAGTGTTTTCAGCAATAATCAGTTTTTATCAACTTTCAGCAACAATAAGTGATATCCAAACGGACCCTATACTCTTTTTTTTGGCTCCTTTTTCTATACTATTCACTTACTGTATACCTCGTACTAATAAGTCTATCACTTTTTTTTTTTTCTCCAAAATAAGAAAAATGAGACTGATCAAGTTGACACTTGACACAGAATAAAAAAGACAAATAAATAACTTAATGTCAATCAAACATCATTATAACTTAACGTAAATCCTTGTTATTGGTCAATTTTTTTTGGGTTTTATTTTTTTTTTGGTTAGTAGTCAAAAGTGCTAACGTACATGTGCATTAATTATCTGCCTGGGGGTATTCCTGTTCCATTACGTGAGCTGCGTAGAAGTCTGCGTGTTTTCTGATCTTTCTATCACAAGGTGTATAAGGACCTTCGTTCCAGAAGGACAAATATTTCTTGTGCTTGGTTCTTCCAGAGTTTATCTAGCATTTCTGGTGGTATTAAGGGTATATTAGTGTGATTTAGAGTTAATTTGGTCATCTGGGTTATCTTTAGGATATTTTGGTAATTTCTATGGAATTCAAGGTTAATTAAGTAAATTTTGAGGTTTTGAAGTTAGTCTGATCATTTTAGTATTATTTAGGCTTAACTAGTAAGTTGTCCGTGCGATGCACGGATAATTTTGTAATATTTTATGTAAGATGGTTTTGGATAATATTGTGTATATATATTATAAAGAAAAAGGAAACTAAATTAGAGTAAAGAAACATATACATTTTAAGGTATTAAAAATTAGTTTAGTAGCTTCATTACATATTTGTACCCTTCTTAACTTATGATTTTTTTTTATTTTTTTTTAAATCATGAAACCAAAAATAAATGCAAAAGAGTAACGAGACCATGAAAATTAATAAATTTGTGTTCTGTTCACATATTTCATACCATGAAATGAAAGTTTGTCCAACTCTCTGACCGTCTTCTACTTATCGATAGTGCGACATTATGACATGGTTTGGACAAATGTGTATGTATGTGTCTTATAGATGATTTAAAATTGAACCATGGTAGAATATGGTTTCACATTGTGCACTAAATATTCTCTCTACTTATATACCCAAAACAAAAACTATCCAACCAAATTACCCACCCCAAATTTTAAAAAGAAAAAGGAAAAAAAAAAAAAAAAACCCC